>NC_142809.1:49780117-49892210 GCF_049724085.1 Artemia sp. Qi Xiang Cuo | reverse complement strand
ATTGGGGTCATAGCCCACCAGCCTGAATGGTGGAAATCCACTAGCTCAATATTGGGGTCTCAGTCCACCAGCCTGAATGGTGGAAATTCACTAGCTCAGAATTAGGGTCTTAGTCCACCAACCTGAATGGGTGAAATTCACATTAGACGAGGTTACGTGCGCACACACACACAGAGAGAGACGACTAACACACAGGGACAACACACACACAAAAAGACGACACCTAGCCTTTTCCGGCGAGTATGGTTAGGTTAGGTTAGGCTAGATTAAGTTAGGTTAGGTTAAGTTAGGTTAGGTTAGCCCACGTACGCTTCACTTAGGTTAGCTTAGGTTAGGTGAGAGACAGGCAAAAAGTTAGGTGTATGATTAGGTTAGGTTAGGTTAGATTAAGTTAGGTTAGGTTAAGTTAGGTTAGGCTAGGTTAGCCTACGTACGCGCGCGTACGTAGGCTAACCTAGCCTAACCTAACTTAACCTAACCTAACTTAATCTAACCTAACCTAACCTAATCATACACCTAACTTTTTGCCTGTCTCTCACCTAACCTAAGCTAACCTAAGTGAAGCGTACGTGGGCTAACCTAACCTAACTTAACCTAACCTAACTTAATCTAGTCTAACCTAACCTAACCATACTCGCCGGAAAAGGTTAGGTGTCGTCTCTTTGTGTGTGTGTTGTCCCTGTGTGTTAGTCGTCTCTCTGTGTGTGTGTGTGCACACGTACCCTCGTCTAATGTGAATTTTACCCATTCGGGTTGGTGGACTAAGACCCCAATTCTGAGCTAGTGAATTTCCACCATTCAGGCTGGTGGACTGAGACCCCAATATTGAGCTAGTGGATTTCCACCATTCAGGTTGGTGGGCTATGACCCCAATTCTGAGCTAGTGAATTTCCACCGTTCAGGCTGGTGGACTGGGTCCCCAATACTGAGCTAGTGGACTAAGACCCCAATTTTGCAACTCTTGCATTTCATGACAGAAATTAAAAATGAACTTCGAGAAATCAAGAGAATGTAACTGTGAGAAGGTAAAGCACAGCAAGTCACTACTGAAATATTCCAACTCTTGCATTTCACGATAGAAATTCAAAATGAAATTTGAAAAATTAAGACAATGTAACTGTGATATGGTAGTTTTCGTGTGTGTGCATAAGTTTTCGTGTGTGTGTGTGTGTAAGTTTTTGTGAGTGTGTGTAAGTTTTTGTGTGTGTGTAAGTTTTTGTGCGTGTGTGTTTGTTTTTGTGTGTGTGTATGTTTTCGTGTTTGTGTGTTTGTTTTTGTGTGTGTGTGTTTATTTTTTTGTGTGTGGGTTTATGTTTTTGTGTGTGTGTGTGTGTGTGTGTGTGTGTAAGTTTTTGTGTGTGTAAGTTTTTGTGTGTGTGTGTGTGTAAGTTTTTGCGTGTGGGTGTAATTTTTTGTGTGTGTATGTGTGTAAGTTTTTGTGTGTCTAAGCTTTTGTGTGTGTAAGTTTTGACGTGTGAGTGTAAGTTTTCGTGTGTGTGTGTGTAAGTTTTTGTGTGCATGTAAGTTTTCATGTGAATGTGTAAGTTTTTTTGTGTGTGTGTGTGTGTGTGTGTAAGTTTTTGTGTGTGTGTGTTTTTTGTTGTGTGTGTGTGTAAGTTTTTGTGTGTGTGTGTAAGTTTCTGTGTGAAGTTATTTTTAGTGTGATTGTAATATTTTGAGTGTTTGTTTCATATTTTTTGTGTTTTTGTATTTTATTTTTTTTATAATACATATATATTTTTTTTTATAGTTTTTGTTTTGTTTTTTTTTTTGTGTGTGTGTGTGTTTGTGTGTGTGTATGTTTTTGTGTTTGTGTGTGTGTGTGTGTGTTAGTTTTTGTGTGTGTTAGTTTTGGTGTGTGTGTGTATGTTTTCGTGTGTGTGTGTGTGGAAGTTTTTGTGTGTGTGTGTGTGTGTAAGTTTTTGTGCGTGTGTGTGTGAGTTTTTTTGTGTTCATGTGTAAGTTTTTGTGTGTGTGTGTGTGTGTGTGTGTGTGTGTGTGTGTGTTGTGTGTGTGTAAGTTTTGGCGTGTGTGTGTGAGTTTTCGTGTGTGTGTGTGTGTGTGTGTAAGTTTGTGTGTGTGTGTGTGTGTGTAAGTTTTTGTGTGCATGTAAGTTTTTGTGTGCATGTAAGTTTTCGTGTGGTTGTTTTAGCTTTTGTGTGTGTGTGTGTGTGTGTGTTAGTTTGTGTGTGTGTGTGTGTGTGTAAGTTTGTGTGTGTGTGTAATTTTTGTAGTGTGTGTGTAATTTTTCGTGTGTGTGTGTGTAATTTTTCGTGTGATTGTGTAATTTTTTGTGTGTTTGTTAGTTTTGTCGTGTGTTTTTTTCAGTTTTTTTTTGTGTTTGTGTAAGTTTTGTGTATGTGTGTGTGTGTGTGTTAGTTTTTGTGCGTGTGTGTGTGTTTGTTTTTTTGTGTTGTTGTGTTATTTTGTGTGTGTGTGTGTGTAAGTTTTTGTGTGTGTGTGTGTGTGAGTTTTCTTGTGTGTGTTTGTGTCAGTTTTGTGTGTGTGTGTGTGTGTGTGTAAGTATTTGTGTGCATGTAAGTTTTTGTGTGCATGTTAGTTTTCGAGAGCATGTGTTAGTTTTTGTGTGTGTGTGTGTGTGTGTGTGTGAGTGTAAGTTTTTGTGTGTGTAAGTTTTGGCGTGTGTGTGTGTGAGTGTTCGTGTGTGTGTGTGTTAGTTTGTGTGTGTGTGTGTGTGTGTGTATGTTTTTGTGAATGTGTGTGTGTGTTTTTTTTGTGTTGATTTGTATTTTTTTGTGTGTGTGTGTGTGTGTGTGTTTAAGTTTTTGTTTGTGTTTATGTTTTTGTGTGTGTTTGTTTTCGTTTTTTTGTGTGTTTTTTAGTTTTGTGTGTGTGTGTGTGTGTGTTTAATTTTTTGTGTGGTTGTTTGTTTTCGTGTTCTTGTGTTTGTTTTTGTGTGTGTGTGTGTGTGTGTGTGTGTAATTTTGTGTTTGTGTGTGTGTGTTATTTTCATCGTGTGTGTTTTATTTTTTGTGTGTGTGTGTAAGTTTTCATGTGTGTGTGTGTGTAAGTTTTTGTGTGTGTGTGTAAGTTTTTGTGCGTGTGTGTAAGTTTTTGTGTGTGTGTAAGTTTTTGTGTCGTCTAATGTGAATTTCAACCATTCAGGCTGGTGGACTGAGGCCCCAATATTGAGCTAGTGGATTTCCACCATTCAGGCTGGTGGACTAAGACCCCAATTCTGAGCTAGTGAATTTCCACCGTTCAGGCTGGTGGACTAAGACCCCAATTCTGAGCTAGTGAATTTCCACCATTCGGGCTGGTGGACTATGACCCCAATTCTGAGTTAGTGTATTTCCTCCGTTCAGGCTGGTGGACTGTGACCCAAATACTGAGCTCGTGGACTAAGACCCTAATTTTCCAACTCTTGCATTTCATGACAGAAATTCAAACTGAACAAGCCTGAAATAGCAAACTAGTCATCCCAAACTATTGGTTTCAGACAACAAACACCAATGATGGACTAAGAATCCTAGCTCTGAAAAGTTCAAATAGCAAACTACACATCCCAAATCGTAATTTTCTGACAACACACACCTATGAAAGGCTATGAAACCTAGCTAATAAAAGCCGGAAATAGCAAATTAACCATCTCAAATCACAAGTTTCAGACAGCACTCAACTATGAACGGCTAAGAAATCCAGCTCGGAAAAGTCAAAAAATAGCAACCCACACATCCCAAATCATAGTTTTCAGACAGCACATACCTATGAAAGACTAAGAAAACTAGCTCAGAAAAGCCCGAAATAGTAATTTACATATCCAAAATCAAAGGTTTCAGACAACAATCACCTAAGACCTGCAAATAAACCAATCAAAGAAAAGACAAAAAAAGAAAACAAGTCACCACAAAATATATGTTTAAGACAACAAACACCTATGAAAGGCTAAGAAATTCAGCTCAGAAAAGTCAAAAGTAGCAATCCACCCATCCCAAATCATTGGTTTCAGTCAACAAACACCAATGATGGACTAAGAATCCTAGCTCTGAAAAGTTCAAATAGCAAACTACACATCCCAAATCGTAATTTTCTGACAACACACACCTATGAAAGGCTATGAAACCTAGCTCAGAAAAGTCGAAAATATCAAACTACACATCCCAAATCATAGGTTTCAGACACTACACACCTATGAAAGACTAAGAAATCTAACTCAGAAAAGCCCGAAATAGCAATTTACACATCCCAAATCATAGGTTTCAGACAACACATACCTATGAAAGACTAAGAAAACTAGCTTAAAAAAGCCCGAAATAGCCAACTACTCATCCCAAACTCGAAGTTTCAGACAACAAACACCTATGACGGACTAAGAATCCTAGCTCAGAAAAGTCAAAAATAGCAAACTAGTCATCCCAAACTATAGGTTTCAGACAACAAACACCTATGAAAGGCTAAGAAATCTAGCTCAGAAAGGTCAAAAATAGCAATCCATCCACCCCAAATCATAGGTTTCAGTCAACACACACCTATGAAAGGCTAAGAAATCCAACTCAGAAAAGCCTGAAATAGCAACCCACACATCCCAAATCATAGGTTTCAGACAACACACACCTACGAAAGACTAAGAAATCCGGTTATGAAAAGTCGGAAATAGCAAATTACACATCCCAAACTATTGGTTTCAGACAACATTCACCTACGAAATACTAGAAAACCTTAGCTCAGAAAATCCTTAAATAGCAAACTACACATCCAAATTCATATTGTTCTGACAACACATACCTATGAAAGGCTAAGAAACCTAGCTCAGAAAATTCTAAAATAGCAAACTACACATCCCAAATCATAGGTTTCAGACACTACACACCTATGAAAGACTAAGAAATCCAACTCAGAAAAGCCCGATCATTAATAACATTTGGTTAATTCAACTGAAAGTTCCAACTTAAGATATGACATAGAAGGCGACAATTTGATCGTTTATTTTCAGTGTTAAAATTTTTTTTTTTTTCAGCGCTCCCCCCAGCGCCCCCCCTAACCTTGCCCCACACCCCGTACCCGACCACCCGTGGCGCGTTTCGGAGCCATGGCGCAACCCTGTGGCGCCTCCCTGACTCGTGGCGCACCCCTATGACGCTTCCCTGACCCGTGGCGCTTTTTAGAGCCACAGCGCAGCCCGGGGGCACCTCACTGACCCGTGGCGCACCCCGATGGTGCTTCCCTGACCCGTGGCACATGTCGGGGCCACAGCGCATCCCTGTGGCGCGTCTCGGGCCCGCCGCGCTTTTCGGAGCCACAGCGCATCCCTGTGGAGCTTCTCGGGGCCCGCATCGCTTCCTGCGATGCTTCTCGAGCCCGTGGCGCATCCCTGGGGCACTTCCCCCCGGCGCTCCCCTAACCATGCCCCACAACACTCCCCGGACCCATCGGCGCATTCCGGGCTCCGCGGCTCCCAGCCGTGTACCTAAAGTCCCAAAAAACCGTATTGTTAGGCGACATAAGTCGTTTCGCCTACTTCCCATACAGGTTGTCTATTACCCCAAACGAGCCTAGATTATTTTTAATCTCGTGTCTGCTCTGTTTCCAAGCGTATTCTCTGGGAAATAGTACAATTGAATTCGAGAACCGTTAATTCTTAGTCAACAATGTTTCCCTATCACTAACATATTGGCAAGAGTTTGTAAGATTGAAAGTTATTTTAAAATATCTTTGCTCAAATTACGGGGTCCATATGTAACAAATAGATAAATGTGAATAATCTCACTCAGTTCCTTCTCTTGAAACTTTGTGATAATCAATTGTGAAAAATATGGGGATTTTGAGTTTCAAATGGTGAGCATTAATTGAAATTACCCATGAAAAATATTCGCTTATGAGATAACGGCGAAGAGATAGCAACAGAGAAAATATCAAAGATTAGAAAAAATAGAATTTTGAGTTTCAAAGGCAGTGATTATTAATAGAAATTACCCAAAAATAGTCGCTTATGATAAGTTGGAGCGATAGCACAGATTAGAAAAGAGCGGTTTCTTTGCAAAAAAATACATGTAGATATCTCCGAGGGAGGGGGGGAGCAGAGAAAAGAGTGGTTTCATTGTAAAAAATTACATTTAGATATCTCCGAGGGAGGGGGGGAGCAGAGAAAAGATGGGTGTCATTGTAAAAAATTATATTGAGATATCTCAGAGGGAGATAAATTTAAAACATTGGTTGGGGTGAGGGTTAATATCTCACAGAGATACGTTTATATTGGGATTGAAAAGGACTAAAATTGGAAGAAATAGAAAGGAGGGAACAAATACTTACATTTGCATAGCCCGGCTGCACTTGGTGTGTGTGTGTGTTATCCCGGCGGCGCTTCTCGGGTCCGGGGGACATTGGGGGGCCGGGGGCGGGCCTTTGGGGCACAGGGAGGGCCTTTGGGCACCGGGAGGGCCTTTGGGGGCCTGGGGGACATTTGGGGACTGGTGGAGGGCCTTTGGGACCCCGTTGGTCCTTTGGGAGCTCGATGGGCCTTTGGGGGGCCGGGGGTGGGCCATGGGGGGTCGGGGGGGGCCTTTGGGGTATAGGGAGGACCTTTGGGTGCCTGGGGGACATTTGGGGACCGGTGGAGGGCCTTTGGGACCCCGTTGGTCCTTTGGGAGCCCGGGGGACCTTTGTGGACCAGGGGAGGGCCTTTGGGACCCCGTTGGTCCGTTGGGCGCCCGGGGGACCTTTGTGGACCAGGGGTGGGCCTTTGGGGGTCCAGTGGGTCCTTTGAGAGCCTGGGGGACCTTTGAGGACCGGAGGATTCCTTCGGGGCTGGGGTTGAGCAATGGGGGCCCTTTGGGAGCCCTGGGAGCCCGGGGTGGGCCTTTGGGGCCCGGTGGTGGGCCTTTGGGGGTCTTGAGGACCTGTGGGGACAGGAGAGGGTCTGTGGGGGGGCTGGGGGCGGGCCTTGGTAGGGTGTGGGGCCCTTTGAGTGCCTTGAGGACATAATGGAATGGGAGAGTTACTGGTTTGCCTTGTGGAGGCGCGTTGGTGGCTATGCTAATGCCGTGGTTTGGGCTGGGGGAAGTTGGGTGCCCGGGGACCTTTGGGGAACTGGGTGAGGGACTTGGGGGGGCCGGGGGGGGCCTTTGGACGCCCTGAGACCCTTTGCGGATGGGTGGATGCCTTCGGGGTGGTGGTAGGGGGATCGGAACCTTTGGGGTTGGGGTAGAGGACCTCACAACACTGTTCAATTGAAACTTGTGTATTATAACGACCACACTCAAATTCTCTTCAAAAATCTCTTCAAAAATCACCTTTTAAAATGTCTCTAGCTGTTTCGCCGAAATAGTTCCATAAAATAGCTAAAGCGGTTTCGCCAAAATTATCCCTAAACGGAATTTCGGCATGTTCCTTTTGTTTGGCATCTCTGCGCCAATGCATTTCAAATTATTTGGAAACCTTTTCGCGCGCTAAGATCAAAACGTCTGCTCGGAAACGATTCTCTTGTTAGAAACAACAAATTAATTTCCCTTTCTTGAATCAATTCTCTTTAGAACAATAAATTAATTCCCCTTTCGTGTCAATCAATCAATCATGACATCATGTGTGATCTAACTGTTTCTCCTAGACAATTCTCTTTGGAAATGCAAAGGACATTAATTAACTTGACGTCATCTGTCAGACATTAACTAACTGTTTCCGGGAACTCGTAACATTTGGCACGGAAACAAATTCTATTTTCGGATCATAACATCTGCCTCAAACAGGAAAGAAATGTCATTAACTTTGCTTCGAACGACAACAACATCTGGCTCAAATAACAACAACAAATTGGATCATAACATCTGCCTCGAACAGGAAGGAAATGTCATTAACTTTGCTTCGAACGACAACAACATTTGGCTCGAATAACAATAACAAATACTATTTCTGGACCATAACATTCGCCTCGAGCGTGCCAAAAACAACAATAACAACATTGACATTCGCTAAGAGCGTGCCAAAAACACACCTGGAGAAAGAGGTCATTGACCGATTCTCCCTAATGACTCTATGCCCATATAAGGTGCCCCCCCTGGACTGGCACCCCCATCTCTACTGTCTTTTCCCATCCGTAATCGTTGGGGTTCTTTTCGGGAATAATGGCAAGATGAGAACTAGACCATACTTGGGCTTGAATGTAAGCGCGCCGAATGTGCTGGTTTAGCGCATCCTAGGTTGGCGGAAGTTTGTCCATGCATGATCCTTTTTTTGTGAACAGATACTTCCTCAACTTGTTTACCGACTATTTCCCACTGGATATGTCATATACTAGCACAATGAACTTTTCAATCCGTGCAAATTCGTCTTCAGTGAGCTCTTGAAGAGGAGAGGTGTTATGGCACTGTGCGCTTCCTATGGCTTCCAAAACCCTCCTTTGCCATGTCACAGGAATGTGGACACAGCGTCGCAGCCACTTAGAGCATGGAAAAAAAACAGTGACTGCACATTTTCTTTGCCAAGTGGAGTTGCTATGTCGTGAACAGGAATCTAGTGGAAACTCTTCCCTTGGCCTTAGGCTCGTAAAGTTGATCAACCCCATACTTGCAGGCAAATAATAGATAGCACTGTTTTTAGTTCCTTTTCATAAAAGTTTGTGTCAAAAGCCGAGATTACGCTGAATATTTACACATGCGCAGCTTTAGTTGCATTTAATTATGCCTCTGGTAGTCTCATAATCATTATATATTACCTTATTTATAAAAGCCTTACATACCTCTTTGCTATTTCCATTTGACAAAAAGATTTTGTCCGGAAACCTTTCCCCAGGATGCACTTTTCACCCTATGGGCCGCTAAGTCCAGGAAACGATCTTAAGAATGACACGGATCTCAGTTCTGACTACTACACTGAGGTAATTAATTTACAGGGAGATTTTTGGCATTGTTGCGTGCTAAATCTGAGTGAAGTCGTCACTGTAACAGTCATACTTAATTTGCACTTTTTTAGCGCTTCGGTTCCATTATAGGATGCTATAGAGCAATCGCTCGACTTCCTACCCATTATCATTGAAGCGCTTTGACACGCATATTCGAGCTGCTTTTTGAAATTGCCGGACTTCTAGTACTCTAAACTGTGTTTTGCGCTTTATGCGCTTTCATTAGCGCTCTATCGTGCGCTTCAGAGCGATTCTTTGCTTTTTGTAAAGCCACCGTTGGAATCGCCACATCCCAAAACGTATTTTCAAAAGTTTTGATGCTTTTGTAGTGAGGCTGGTACTTGCGCTTATTTTAGCCCTTCGGGTGCCTTATAGGGAGCTATAGAGCAATTGCTCGACTTCATACCGAGCCCCATTGGGTTCCAAATTGTATTTCATTTTTCGGACTTTTTCAAAACTTTCCTTCAGTTTTGCACTTTTTGCGTGCTTTTGAGCGCGCAAACACGCGCTTGGACAGACAAACTCAAGCTAATTCTTGTAATAGTCGAACTTCTAGTACTCTAAACTATGTTTTTGCCAGTTTTTTTTATTCCATTAAATAGCTGCTTCTATTTTGCGCTTTACGCGCTTTTTTTTAGCGCTCTATTGCGCGCTTCAGAGTAATCCTTTGCTTTTTATTTAGCCACCATTGGAATCTCCATATAAAACGAATCGTCGGAAGTTTTGATGCGTCTGTAGAGAGACTGGTAAACTTGTACCTTTTTTTTAGCGCTTCGGGTACTCGTAAAGGTACTTTCTAGCGTTCGCTCGACGTGCTTCCCGTCAACATTGGATTTCCTGTGCCTTAATATATATCTCCACCAATTTTGGTGCTTTTTGCCAGAAGTGCACGATTCTAGTGATATTTTCCATTTAACGGCCCCACTAAATTTAACTGAACAAAACATGTTCAAATAATATTGCTTACCACGAATTATGATAGAATCCTATGTTAAAAAAAAAAAAAAAAAAAAAAAAAAAAAAGGTGTGACTGCTCAACAGTAACCGAAACTCTTAAAAACGAAATTTGGATATCAATAGATACATCAAAAGAATCAGCTTATTATGCTGCTTCCAAATAAATAAGATTCATCACGTTTATTGTTACCCATCAAAAGTTACGAGTCTGATAAAATTTGCCTGATTTTTGAAATACGGGGTAAACACCTCTTAAAATCCAATAAATTTTGATGAAAATCACGCCATCAGATTCAGCGTACCCAAGAACCCTTTTGTAGGAGTTTCAAGCTCCTGTATACAAAAATGTGGAATTTTGCTATTTTTGCCAGAAGACAGATCACGGATGCGTGTTTATTTGTTGTTGTTGTTTTGTTGTTTTTTTCAGGGGTGATCATATTGAAATAATGGTCCTAAAAGATTTGAAGAGGGTGCATCTGAACGCAAATTAAAAGTTCGAGTGCCCTTTTTAAGTGACAAAAAAGATTGAAGGGCAACTGGGTCCCTCCCCCGCCACTTTATTTTCCAAAGTAATCTGATCAGAGTTTTGAGAGAGCCATTTTGTTTAGTATAGTTGAAAGATCAAATAACTATGTCTTTAGGGTTAAAATGATCCCATACAGTCAGTGGGGAGAGGCCTGTCAGTTATGATATCGTCGCGGTTTTAGCTAAAGGCCGTAACTCACATTTTCCTCGAATTCTGTTTTTCTGCATATTCTTGTTCCTACTGAGTACCTTTGTGACACTTATACTTATCATGCGCCTATCTACAGCACTTCTTGGAAACATTCCTCGTCTTGGGCGTAACTGAAAATTTCCGATTTTGAGCAAAGGCCGTAAGTGAACTTACGACGTTTGCTCGAAATCACATTCACTACTATTGTCAGTTACGACCTAGGGCTATTGTTTACTAAAATTGTTTTGGCAGGTAAGATAACTATATCTTCTTGTCGGTGAAAGTCATCTTTGATAGGACCCATTAATATTCAAAGATCTTAGGGTGTGCGCTGACATCAACCAAAAATGGGATTCTCGCAGATTTATGCCACAAGTTGAGCTGAACTAGTCAATTAGGTTGACACCAAATGCGTTCTAGATGTCATCAGGGTAAGTGCGGGTTCTTTCAAAAATGAGACCAAGGGAAATATTTTAGGGTTATATGGGTATTTTTTTCTCAAAAACCGGGGGTGGAGGAGGGGGAAAGATGTTCGAAATGTTACAATTGAGCTATTTACATTAGCTGAGGGCGGTACGGGGGTTTTGAGATACGCTGAATATGAAGTCTAATTTGATGCTAAGTAGCCTAGTAGTCCTAAATCCAGCCAGAATCTGGAAAATTCATTTTTTGTATAAGTTTTGAAGGGATGGATAGTATTTCTTATATCTCAAGAATTATAATTCTCGCACCGTTCGGCTCTGTGAATGTAGAAAATGTGAAAGTAGGAAACATGGCTGAAATACAATCTCTCTTCCTGGTCCCAGGATGTCTAAACGTATCCATAATAAGGATAAAACTATTTCGCCAAAAGAAATATTAGAATATTTGGCTTACTCTAATCCTGATCTTTCGTCTGAATTTGACACAGAATGGAAGCCTGATCTAAATTACAGACAAAGTGACAGTTACACAGATGATATTGAATTGTCTCTCGGGCTGATTAAAGATGTAAGATTGCACACAGCTCATTGTTTGTATATGGACCTCAGAGAAAGTCCAGGTAGTAAAACCCCAACGACTGAATAATGTGAAGTAACTGGTGACAATATCAGTGCAGTCGAAGACTTAGAAACAAATAATAGTGCCGTTGATTTCAATATAGTAATGTCTGATGTCGCTCCATTCTTTTTCGATCAGTCAGTACAGGACCCATTGATCACTTAGAAGAACCATTGGAACCCATTGACACTTCCACAGTAGACATAGTTACAATTCGAACCCATTGACACTTCCACAACAAAAGTCGTTGTTGATGCTGATGTGACTAATATCATAATTAGAGCGGATAGTGAGGTATTGGATGGCGGAGAAAAAGCTCCAGGACAAAAGAAAAAGGCAAGACCCCAGAGTACAAAACTGTAACATTGAAAAGAGCAGCTGGAGACGAAAACACTTCAGGAAAGTTGAAAAAAAGTCATTCCAGAAAAGAAAAGAAAAGCTTACAATTGCAAGTTTGAATTGTAACAAACTTAGTGAAGAGGAAAAAACAGAGCATCTTTGATGACTTCTGGAAAATCGGAAGAGAAAGAGGAAACAGGGATGTGCAGAGACAGTTTATTTTGGCTAGTATGAAAGTAGTACCAACCAAAATGAAAACCACTGGGGCGGATTCTCGAAGGGACAACACCTTTTTTAGAGCTGTGTTCAGGAACAAGTTTGCAAGAAGAACTTCCTTGGGATTTTGGATAAGGGAGAAAAGTTTGTTCTGAATGTTTTGAAAAACAAGCCACCCATCTCCTCATCTCAACTGGATTACAGGGACAAAAGCAGCCCGAGGAATCAGAAGGCGCGGGTTACTAAAACCAGGGGGGAAGGGGGCACCGATAAAATTTAGCTCCTCTATCCGTATTTTTCGCACCTCCTACCCTAACATTAGTGAAAATTTGAATATATGGGGGGGCCTAAAAAACTCCCTGGGTCACCTCTGTGTGCAGCCATGGATTGAGATAATTTAATTTAAAAAATTTTAAATCATACAAGCTCAACGACGACACGGCCAAGGAGTAATCGAAATATTACTTTGTTGAAGAACTTACGTAAAAAAAACATAGCTGCAAGTTAGCTTAGCGTCTTGTAATTGTGTCCATTAATCCGACCGGCCAAAAAATTGTTTTATTTGAAAATTAATTTTAAAAAAATGGAGGAAAATCATACGTTCCTGGCTCCAATACTAAAATATTTTCTATTCGATAGAATAAAAAAAAAGCAGCTTCTCTTTTATAATTGACCCGAGGAATCTTTTGCAAATCTTTAGCTCTGTTTTACACCCTTCAAAGTTTGATTTTTTTAATTCCATATTAAGCTATTCTATCTTTGATTTGGCTTATAGTCAGGAAATAACAAACAGTAACGTAAGTAAGAGTTTAACATACATGGGAGTGGAATTCTGACAGAAGAATTTGAAAATTCTTCGTTGCTAAAATAATTATAAGACAGTGAATTCATGTATTAAAATAAATATTACAAAATTGGGATATTCCAATACCACTTTCGCCTCCCTTTCTCGGCGATGGAAAAATACGAGAAAAGGGTACGATTTTGACTGAATTAATTTAAAAAACTTTTTCTACAAAATACGTTTTTCAAAGAATAGTAAAGAACTCCATTAAACAAAAAATGAGCAAAAATAAAATCAAATAATCTACCAAGCGTGAAACTACCACAAATCAACATCGATAAACAAATGAAACCCAAAACGGACAGAAATTTCAATAAATAACCGGGTCAAACTCAAAACGAGCAGAGATTAACATAAGTTGGTCGCAAAACCCCTATGCCTTACCAAGCCCAGAACAAAATTTGCACTTAACTGAAAAAATACAAATGAAATTGCATTGTCAGTCTAATATACATATACTGAGATTTAGTAACCATAATGTTAAAATTATTTGATTTATTAAAGTTATAAAAGTAAAAACATTTATATTTTTTTCAGTAAAGTGCAAATTTTGTTCTGGCCTTCGGAAGGCATAGGCCAGACCAAGGGCAGAACAAAATTTGCACTTTACTGAAAAAATACAAATGAATGTGCATTGTCAGTTTAATATACATATATTGATATTTAGTAACCAAAATGTTAAAACTATTTGATTTATTAAAGTTATAAAAGTAAAAACAATTATATTTTTTTCACTAAAGTGCAAATTTTGTTCTGGCCTTGGGAAGGCACAGAAGTTTTGCGCCCAGCTTATGTTAATTTCTGCTCGTTTTGATTTTGACTCGGTTATTTATTGTAATTTCGTTTTGGGTTTCATTTATTTATCGATGATGATTTGTGGTAGTTTCACGCTTGGTAGATCGTTTGTTTTTGCTCATTTTTGGTTTAATGGAGCTTTTTACTTTTCTTTGAAAAATTCATTTTGTAGAAAAAGTTTTATAAATTAATTTCTGTTCGTTTTATATTGACAAAGTCTTTTCAGGGAAAAAGAAAATAATACTTTAAATCTTTTCGTTTTTTTATGAATTTATAGTTTGGCCTGCTATTTGTGTGCTGGAGAAATATTTTCAGCAATTTTTAACAACATACACCCTTTTAAAAATCTGGACACAAATAGTACTGTTTAATTTAGTTTCATACCTCCTCTAGTTGACCTGAAATAGAAAACTTGATACCATTCGCAAAAAAAATCTGTTTACTTTCTTTGATAGATTGGATACACCTACAGCAATTTTGTTTTGTTTAAATTTTAGGAGTATAAATGGGAGGTTTGGTGTGGGAGGGTAGGAGTGGAAGAGGAATTAGTTGCCCTCAAATAACTTCCAACTATTAAAAAGGGCATCAGCCCTTTCTATTTTCAATCGAATTAGCCCTTTTCGAAGTTCCTACGACAACTCCTTCGGTACGAAGCGCCCTGGTCTAAACAACAACTACAACAAAAAATAATACATTATACCCATTTCGATCTTTACTATAAAAATGGCAAGCCTTCCAATCACTTTCGACTATTAAAAATGGCACTAGGCCTTTCAATTTCCAATCGAATGAGCCCTTTTGGAAACGACAACGCTTTCTATAAACACCTTATCTGCCCCCACGGCATAAATTACAGCCCTTACCCTAAGGCCTGTTAGGGTGGTTATCATAAGACCGAATTTCCAGAAATTTCAACTACGTTAAACAACATGGCTATCTCAAAATTTTAATTGGATATGTGTTGGGGAAATGGTGGGAATGAGAGGGGTGTTAGTCGCCTTCGAATCACTTTCGACTATTAAAAAGGGCACACGCCACTCCAATTTCCAATTGAATGAGCGCTTTTCGAAGTTCCTACGACAACTTCTTCGATACGACGTGCCCGTTAAAAATTTTTATAAATAATACATTGTGCCAACATCGTTCTTATATGCTCCCAGGGCATAACTTAAAACCCTTGCCTTGAGGGTTGCGGTGGAGTGTCCTCCTCTTTACTTAGTCCCCGTTTCTTGTCTCGTTCTTGAGTGTCCCCGTTCTTTACTTAGGCAGCTCGATCGTACTACCCATGATTTATACAATAACTTTCTATATAAACCTTATATGTCCCCGGGGCATAACTTACATCCATTGCACTGAGGGCTCTGAGGAGATTATCATCCTAAAAGACCTAATTTCCAGAACGTTCAACTACGTTGAACAAAATGGATATCTCAAAATTTTGATTGGATGTGTTTTGGAAAACGGTGGACGTGAGAGGGGCATTAGTCGCTATCCAATCACTTTCAACTAATAAAAAAGGCACTAGCCCTTTCAATTTCCAATTGAAGTCGCCTTTTTGAAGTTTCTACGACAGCGCTTTCAATAAAAACTTTATATGCCCAAGGGCATAACTTAAAACCCTTGCCCTGAGGGCTGTTGGGGAGGGTTGTCATCCTTAAATACCTAATTTCTAAAACTTTAAGCTACGTTGAATAAAATGGCTATCTTAAAATTTTGATTGGATGTGTTTGGGGAAAAGGTGGGCGTGAGAGGGGGGTTAGTTGCCCTCAAATCACTTTCGCCTATTAAAAAGGGTTGTTTCCGTTTGAATTTCAAATCGAATGAGCCCTTTTTCTGGTTTCTACGACAAAGATTTCAGTAAAAACCTTATATACCCCAGGGCATTGCTTATAATCCTTACCCTGAGGGTTGTTGGGGAGTGTCCTCCTCATTAATATATTTTCCATCTGGAAATCAACTACGCGGAACAAAATCTATATATATATATATATATATATATATATATATATATATATATATATATATATATATATATATATATATATATATATATATATATATATATATATATATATATAGAGACTATCTGAAAATTTTTTATTCGATGTGTTTGGGGGAATGATGGGCGTGGGGGAGAGGGGCTAGTTGCCCTTCAATCACTTTCGACTATTAAAAAGGGCACTAGCCGTTTGAATTTCCAATCGAATGGGCTTTTTTTGAAGTTTCTACGACAACGCCTTCTTTCAACTACGCTGAACAAAACGGCTATCTCAAAATTTTGATTGGATGTGTTTAGGGAAATGATGGGCGTGGAGGGGGGGGGGACTAGTAGCCCTCCAATCACTTTCGAAAATTGAAAAGGGCACTAGCCCTTTGAATTTCCGATTGAATGAGCCTTTTTTGAAGTTTCTACGACAACGCCTTCTATAAAAACCTTATATGCCCCCAGGGCATAACTTAAAAGTCTTGCCCTGAGGGTTGTGGGGGAGTGTTTTCCTCAAAACGTATTTTCTGTCTGGAAATCAACTACGCTGAACAAAATGGCTATTTCCAAATTTTGATTGGATGTGTATGGGGGAATGATGGGCGTGGAGGGGGAGGGGTGTAGTTGCCCTCCAATCACTTTCGAATATTAAAAAGGGTACTAGCCCTTCCAATTTCCGAGCGAATTAGCCTTTTTTGAAGTTTCTACGACAACGACTTCTATTAAAACCTTATATGCCCCCAGGGCATAACTTAAAACCCTTGCCCTGAGGGTTGTGGGGGAGTGTCCTCCTCAAAAACATATTTTCTATCTGGAAATCAATTACGCTGAACAAAATGACTATCTCAAAATTTTGATTGGATGTGTTTGGGGGAATGATAGTCGCGGGGGGGGCGGGGGGTTAGTTGCCGTCCAATCACTTTCGACTATTAAAAAGGGGACTAGAACTCTGAATTTATAATCGAATGATCTCCTTTCGAAGTTTCTACGACGACCTCTTTCATATGAAGTGCCCAGCTCTGAAGGAAAAAAAAATAATAAATAGTACATTGTGCAAACATCGTTCTTATATACCCTCAGGGCATAACTTAATACCCTTGCCCTGAGGGTTGTGGGGGAGTGTCCTCCTCAAAAACACCTTTATTATCTCTAAATCAACTACGCTGAAAAAATGGCTATCTCAAAATTATGATTGGATGTGTTTGGGGAAAGAATGGGCGTGGGGGGGGAGGCTAGTTGCTCTCCAATCACTTTCGACTATTAAAAAGGGCACTAGCCCTTTGAATTTCCAATTGAATGAGCCTGTTTTGAAGTTTTTACTACAACGCCTTCTGTAAAAACCTTATATGCCCCCAGGGCATATCTTAAAACACTTACCCTGAGGGTTGTGGGGGAGTGTCCTCCTCAAAAACTTATTTTCTATCTGGAAATCAACTACGCTGAACAAAATGGTTATCTCAAAATTTTTATTGGATGTATTTGGGGGAGTTATGGGTGGGGGGGGGGGCGAGTTGCCCTCCAATCACTTTCGACTATTAAAAAGGCTACTAGCCCTTCAAATTTCCAATCGAATGGGCCCTTTTCGAAGTCTCTACGACAACACCTTCGATACGAAGTGCCTGACTGAAAAAGAAGAAGAAAAAAAAACACATTGTGCCCACATCGTTCTTTACTTAGGCAGCGCTAGCGCGCTGCCTATGATAATGTTGAACATTTGCAATCACCAAATGTTTTAATCTAGAAAAATATTTTAATGTGGAAGCTAAAATTCTACAACAGAGTGAGCCAATAAGCTAGAATCTGAAATAAAAAAAAAAATATTTATATTTTAGGACCACTCCCGGCACCCTTATTCAAAAGTAAAAAAAAAAACAAGAGAAAGTGGAAAAAACACAAACATAAAACACATGGGCAAAGATGGCAAACAAATCGGAAGACAGTTTTGCAGATAAAAATGACTATAGAAATGAAATCTAATCTTACAAAAATCAGGAGTGACAGGGGGCTATCATAAACAAAATTCCACGAAATCTCAGACTGTTACCTTCTGGTTGCCCCTATGGGGGCTTTTCATCTCAAAACTACAGTTCCTATCTCTGAAACGACCTAAGTAGTATCCCCTTATTGTTTCCGGCCATGCCCAGCTACCTGCAGCCCACCTGCTACTGCACCAGTACACTAGAGCCATTTGGAGTTGCTAACCCCTTGTATGTGCCACCACGCCCATAGGGGATGTACCTGGAGCCAAAAGGAGTTGTCCCCCCTCGTATATGTGCAATAGATACTAGCATGCCCATAGGCTCAATGCGTTTCACGACCACCCAGCTATCTGGACAGATTATGAGTTTGCTATAACAGGTGGTGACAGAAAAAGACAGTTGCTACGCCTTGAAATCACTGTTTCCGGGATTTTTTTTTGTGTAATTCCGACAACCTACATACTGCAGTGATTTGACATGGTTGATATGCTTTGGGTCGATAATATGGCATAATGACTCCGGACACACCGCCCGACCGTCTGGACAGATAAAGAGAGCATCACGTAATTGATTTTCACCCTGAGTGTGAGTAAAAACGTTTGATGGAGAGTTAGTTAGTATTACAATTTCACATAGACATTTGATTAGTTTACAGTGATTCAAGTTGTATTCAAAAAACACACTATTATTAAAAAAGATTAGTTTTACACTATTACAATTTGAAGGAGTTGACAGTGATGATATGAAAATAAGATCCCCCAATTTAGGAGTGAAATAGCAAACGATTGCCGACTGACATTTGAGTTGGATGAAATGTATGACGGATGTGTTATATCACTGAGTAAATTTAATTTGGAAAAACGATAATGTTTTGCTGCAAAAGTGAATATTATGCATATATCCAGACTACAACATGGATTAAATGGAATCATGAAGCATATTGAAGACAATAAATTGGTTCAACTTGTGAAAAAAGGGTGAAATCTATATATATTATTCGATTATTACATTTCTGAAATAAAAAATGTTTTATAAAGATTTTTGTTTTCTGGTTAGATATTTTAGTTAGTCGTTTACCCCTCTCCCTAGGGTACCAATAGACCACGAGAGCGTGCTCTGAGTAGATAGAATCTTCTTTCTAGGAGTTTATTAGTTAGTCTGTAATCAGCAGTGGGAGTATCAGGATAAAAAAAAATGAATGGATTTGAGAAAAAAATCATACAGAATCTTCTGACTGTGGAAAACTGTTAGAATCTAAATTATCACTTTCAAAAAGTTATCGGTACGAAAGAAAATATTATCTCAAAGAATGCTTGACGATATCATAAAAGATGAGTCTCCAGCTTTGGATTATTACATAATGCTTATGTGTCGCGGGTTAAACGCATTTATTCAATTTATTGACGTACTAGCTGAAATAAAACAAAATTTTATTGAAGATTTGCTTTTAAGCACTACCTAGACATCCAAGTTTCTCTGTTGATTAAAGAATCTATCCGAATAATTTTTAGTCTCTATTTCTTCATGACGTCAACAGATAAGTCGACAATTAAAAAATCCTGTCAAAAAAGGGTTTAAATGATTTTGAAGTGTGTCGTCAGTCGATTTCTCCTCCTCTCTCTTTTTAGAAGTAAAAAGAACATTTCTTTTGATCGCAAGTTAGTCTTTATTTGGCAGTGTGAGAGTCAAAAATGAAAAAATGTTCTACACATGGCCACAGTGTTTGTATACATTGGGCAGCTGCTCGTCATGTAAGAACTGCACTAGAGTTGATGACTATGACAAAAGTGTAGATTATGCAATCCATGTAAATTTCATAGAGGATATGCTTTACAAATTAAATGCTTTAATTCCTTTCTTGAAGAGGTTTGTGACTCTATGCTGCAATTGTCACCGTGATAAATGTGATCAATGGGAAAATACATACCCCGATATGATTGGAAAAACCCTAAAGGTGATTTGAGTTTATTTCTAAGACACTGGTATCGTCGTGATTTTAAATTCTTTTGGGAAGAAGAACACCGTCTACACTTTTATTGCTGGAATAACAAGAGAGCCCGGTTTTTACGTCATCGCTGTGAAGACAATGGCTACTATCATTGTGAGCCTACTGATTGTATTTGGCTGTTGCAGAAAGCGATTCTTCAATGAGAATATCGTGTGTGACGTTGCTTCAAATAAGAAAATTGAAACACGTGAATTTTATATTATGAATCAAAATAGTATCATTGACTTCAAAAAGAGATATAAATAAAGTTAAGTTACATTATATTGTAGAAAATGTGACCTTGACTTTGCAAACCAAGATAAGTACAAGTTGAAACCCAATGATCTGTCACCACTAATTGTCAGCAGTGCCAACCTAAATGTAGAAGAAGAAGAAATTCAAAAGATGAATACAAAGACTATTATTGTACATTCATGTTTTTATTAATGAATAAATTTACAAATGTTATTAAAACCCTTTATTCTTGGGGCACGAACATCAATACTATTCAGATACGAAAGGGTAATTTCCAGCATGAAGTCATTCCATCAAGGATTGTCTACATAAATTCACGGTAAGTATAGCCACGATATCAAAAAATAAAACATAGTAGTGCATGAAAATACAGCTTTTGGTTGATAAATCTTGCACTCGCATCTGGTTTTGAATAGTAGATTTCCGACTTCTTTCAAGGAAGTTTTTGATGTGGGGCGTGCAGAATGCATTTGGTAAACAAAGATGATCGAAAAAGTCTATATTTATTGCCGTTTCTTAGATGCATAGCCAATGGCCCATCTGTACAGTCAGCGGACAACTATTAACAATGATTACGGTATTGCTAGTACTAAGAATTTTTTCAAAGAAATCCAAGGGTATGCAATAGGATTTGTATTCAGACATGTATGGATCCAAGTTGAATACATTCATTATTTATTTTGTGTTCATGGTGCGAGTTCTAGTAGAACACTACCGTCACTGTTAGTTTCCCAATAGGTTTCAAATTCATTAAGCGATATTAATGCTCCAATCTCTACCAACAGCTCGGTAAAGGTGCAATTTTAACGCATAATTTCCTTTCGGAAAACACCCATATCAGGAGTACCAAACAAGTCGAATACAATGATACCGTGACTTTTGGCGAACATTGTATTGGTTATATCATTTTCAAATAGTTGTGAATTTCGATCCAGGGATTGCATTGTCAATTCATATAGGGTCCTATAGGATTTATTTAAGGATAAATTGTAGAGAGGAGCTCCATTTACTTTACAGACAAGAGAGGAAAGTCCGAACATTTCAAATTTATGTGGGGAACTTGTCCATGTTACTGGAACTCTTTGCAAATGCCAAAGCAAGTTTTGAAGGAATTTCACCATTGATAAATGTAGAGTCGGTGTAGGTATGTGAATCCTTAACGATATGTCGTTGATTGGCGATTGTGTGAGCAGTGATTATTTTCAAAATAATTTTCACTGGCTCTTAATTTTCCAATTGCCAAAGCAACAGAACTCATAGCCTGCTGTTTTCCTACATGAAGTCAGATTGACATTTACATCGAGTGCTGCAGCAAGCGTTTTTCTCAAAATGAAATTGGACGGAGCGAGTTGTAACTTTATGTCAATCTTAACATTAGGAGGTATTCATTGAGGTATATTAAATATTTCATAATTTAATTTACCAACTAAATGATACTCCTTTCTCACAGCGCCAGTGATTTCACCATCAGTATCAACATTTAATCGATATTCATAGCCCATCACCTGACTTTTAATTTCTTATAGGGCTTTGGATCTCTATCTCTCTCTATGTAGTTTATATAGTTTGATAGATTGTTGCTGGTGCTCACCAATGTTTAATTGACGTAGACACTGTTTTGTCTAAACAAATTGTGTGCTACACAATTTTCATAGGATAATCCATCAGTAGCGGTAGAAGTTTGATTGTCTTACTTTTTCCTCACCACAGCATTTGAATCAATAAATTTGGATGATAAATCTTTGAAATTATCCTCATTGGCATAAATTTGAAAACGAATGTTTTCAGAGTTCGGTTGTTGTGGGTAAAATTGTTCATAGTAGTAGTAGCCGTGTCGTACACTGACATCCACATTTTCTGCATTTGAAAGATTTAGAGATAAGGTGACTGTTGGATGGGGTTCCTTGTGCCATAGATACGACATATGTCTATCATAAGAAATTGTTTTTCGATTTAACCATTTTTTTTCTTTGTGACTTTGGTTTTTCTTCTTTGACAAGGGTAATGTCTTTCGTTTCTGATTTGAGTAGAGACCGATGGGTGATGAGAGGTTTCTCGACCTTGTTGAACATTTTCCACGTTGTCGCAATTTCAATGTCTTTTCAAGGGATCGTATGCTGAACCTGAGATTTATTAATCACTTTCTTTAAAATCTTTTCCAGAGCCCCAATCATGTAGTTTGGAGGATGCAAAATCTGTGGCAACCGGAGCTATATATTTTTTAGCTAGGGGTAGGGCAGAGCGAAACAACTTATCAAACCAATTGCCAAGACCATAGCCCGACATTGACGAAATACCTTTGCAATAGTACACTTCATGACCCAATTGGCGTGGTCTAAGAGTAGTAACATAGCAATCAATATAAGGACAAATAATTGTTTCTTTTCTAATAGCCATCTCGTTGTCTCAACAAAGGATGCATAAAGAAATATACAACTGTCCGAGGATTAGCCGGGTGGATAGTCTGCAAAAATAACACGTTCCATCCCACTGGTGGTTCCAGCCATTTTACCCTTGATTATATTCTGTTTAAAACCAAGAACATCTCTCAGATTATCGCTGAGATGAATAATTTAATTCTCAATGGGAGAGCTAATGTAAATCTTGTCATATGTCATTGAATATTTAAAATGGAATTCACCATTCTTACGAAGAGTGATTCTTCTATTGACTGTGTCCATTATGTAAAGACCTCTTTTTGGATTTAACCTCTTTTTTAACTGATAAAGGATTATAGTCTCTTCCCGACCTACAACTAATATATTGATGATTATTAATTCAGTAAACCAAAGGATTAAAATTTGAATAATTGGATTATTTTAGTTTTGTTACTTGATTGAGAATTCCCTTGGGATGGATATTATTACTGATAGCCCGTACCGGGCGGATCTACCTTTCTTTCAATACAAGCTATTAGCTATTGTGAATTAGCAGGAAGACATTTTGAGTTATTATAAATGGTTCAATAATGACTAACAAGGCTCTATAGGAAGTACCAGGGCCTTGCTTAGCCAGTTGGGTTTTTGTTGAAGATCCTAATTGTTGAATTACACTCTGAATCCTGTTAGTATCTGGCCTATCTCTGCTTATATCTTGAAAAAAACTTTGAATATCTAAAAAAATGAATACCAATCTGAATTTGAAGTTCTCCTGCCCCGAATGCAAAGAAATTGCCGGCAGGTGTACAGTTCAATGTAGTAAGTGCAATCAGTGGCTGCACTCCAAACGTGCTGATATTAAATTACAACAAAGGTTACAAAACGGTACTTGGCGTTGTTTAAACTGTTGCACCTATTACCCTAGTTCTACTTAAGCACCATCACGAGTGATCCCAGTTGAGACAAGTCTCAGAAAGCCCTTAACACCATACTTCACTCAAAACATTTCAAATCTTACTCTTTCCCCATCCTTAGTGAAATCCACCGAGAGCAGGGAGTCTAAAAAATTAGAAGCGTCTCACTTATTTGAAATTAAGGAGCATGAGAAAATTAGTAAACTTTGCTCACCAATCGGGCTTTATATCCATATAAGTAATGAGGCTAACTTGCTGAATAGAACTTACGCGCTTAAAGCAGCTCCTATTTCCTGCTTTATACTTCTGACGAATGCTACGACCCAAATTGAAGCACTGAATAAAATACTCCCCCCCCCCTTTACTGAACCATACTCATGCAAAATTGGCTCTAGTTATGCTTGTTGATTTGATCAGATTAATGGCCAATTAACCAGGCGGAATGCTGAAATTCAGCTTCTGATTGAAAATCTAAAAAGCATTGGTGAACATACTAATAAAGTGACATCTGATCTTAAACTAGAAATCTGTGGTAACGACCACGAAACTGCGTTTCTGAAACACGAACGTGAGAGAATGAACAATCTAAAACTCCCGTCTCCTGGGCCAGCAAAGCCACCCTCAATTAAAAATACCATCACCGATATCACCTCTGAACCTACGCCAATATTTGAACATTGTATTAAAAATTTCAAAAATAGATCTGATGGGAGCAATTTTGTCCGACTGCCAAACGGTAAGGATGCTTTTTTACAAAGCAAGCAGATGTGTTAACATGATTTTGATAGGGAAGTGCAAACTAGGAGACAAATGTAATTTTGGAAATGCATATAACTCGAGAAAGTTTCTTAGTGCAGTGAGTTCTGAGCTTATAAATAAAATTCCAGCAAATAAAGACGAGAATACCGCAGTGGTTACCAAGTTTTTTTCATAAATCATAAGCCGATGATGACGTGTGTATTATTTTTGAGATAATCGCCAAAGATAAAAAGAAAGAAAACGTGAGAAAAAGTGGAAAAGAAAATGTGATTTATAAATATGTTAATCGTGGGTTGTGCCAGTTTCGTTAACACTACAAGTTTTTACATATATGTCATGATTTTATTTTGGGTATTTATAAGACTGTCAAGTGCTGTTTTTATCATGTTGGCCTATGTTCTTTTTATTGTGTTTTGACAAATCGTGTAGTTTCGCTCATGTATCGGTTATGGTGCAGGATAAGCTTACGATTCAACCTGTTTTTAGGGTGACGCAGAAAGCCCCCACGACCCTCACCACCTCCTCCTTCCGGTTTGGTACCGTTTTTCCGCCAGGTGCCTCCCACTCCCATTTCCAATCCAAGCCAGTTTCATTCTCCTTCCTTTTCTCCGCCCCTGTCTTCCCTGTTTCACCCCCCTCATATGAAAAGAAAGGTTCCAGCTCACCCCCTCTCCACAGTAACTATCTAGAAACTGTTGTTTAGAGCAGGCTTGGTACTTTGTTTGCACTGGTGGATGTTGTGGTCGTAATCTAGGAGACCTACTTCACTCTTCTTCTCTTCAAATTTTCTCAACTTGCCACAAGCCTAATAACACCAGCCTCAAGAAGAAAACAAAGATTGAAAAATGCCCATCATCTGAATTTTCACTACCAAATTTTTTCTGTGCCTATGCTGAAAGTCTCGACCCAGATAAGGTTGTTGGAATAGAAAGTCTAGCACGTATCTTTAAGTCAACTATACTGGTGGTATTAGAAGTCTTCCGCCAAAACATCGATCTTCTGAACAGCAATGGTTTTAATAAATATTTTAAGCTTATACCAGATTATCATCCCTTGAGAAAAAGAGGCGGTGGCGTTGGAATGTATACCCATGAAAAGTTAGTTACAAGTGTTATTGATGTCCCATGTCTTTAATCCCACGACGAAATAATATGGCTAAGAATCTAACCTAAAAGACTTCCAAGGAGAATCAATAGTTTGAATGTGTGTGCTTTCTATTACTCGCATGGCCAGCCCTACAAACAGATGAAAAGATTTCTTGAAAAGCTCCACCTGAGTGCAGACTACGTTTCAGGTAAGTTGCCCGGATGTGCGATATTTGTTCTCGGTGATGGTAATGAGCTGAAACTAGAAATATTTTTACAGGGCCTTTTAGTGAAGTAATACTGTAAATTTCACAACTAAAAAAGGAGGAAAATCATTGACGTAATGACTACAAATACGACCAAATATTACAGAAGTCCCATGGACGGCCCGCCCCTGGGTGGTAGTTACATTTTCTTACTTGAGCTAAACCCGTTGAACAGCGTAAAAATAACGTACACGACGAAAGAGATAACCAGCCGACCAATCACTGATACCGGTTTGTTCGAGTTTCTGAATTGGATAACTCAAGAAAGTTGGATAGATTTATTAAATGCCAGCACTGCTAATTCAAAAGCAGAAATTCTTCAAAAATACTCTACTAGAAATTTCGCAATTACTTCCCCGAGAGAAAAACCAAGTCTTTCTCCGCCAACCGGCCGTACATTTGAAGGATGTTATAAAGCTGATAGCTGAGAAACGAAGATTATTCAAAGAATGGAAACGCCAGCAAGCTATTCTTTTGAAGAGCAAAATTCGCAAACTGACACTCCCGGCGGCAAAAGACTGCTATCAAGGTAAAGTAAATGATTTGTTCTAATCCAACCCCAACAGTGGTATAAAGAATTAAAAAAAAACTCGTGAGAAAAGAAATTAAGTGTCTCGATTTCAACTTTGATGATACAGATACCGAATTGGACAACCAATTTAACACTCACCTGGCTAGTATTTCACAAACCCTACCTCCCTTGTGCCCAGATGAGATACCACAGCCGCCTCAAGGCTATCAGGACCTCCCAAAAATAACAGCCAAAATGGTGACCAAAAAACTTAGAATGCTAAAACTAACAAGCGTCACGCCAATTTATATCCCAATCCAAATCATAAAAGCATTCCCAGAAGAACTTTATCAACCACTTTCAAATTTATTTAACCACATCACCATTTCTTGCAACTTCTCGTCTTTATGGAAGAAAGGATATGTGACACCGATGCCTAAAAAAGACGCACCTAATGATTTTACTGGCGTTCGGTCGATCACTCTTACACCGGTATTTAGCAAAGTCTACGAGCAATTCCTATCATCCTGGCTAATAGGAAAAATCATGAGCATAGTGGATTCAAAGCTATTTGGTAGTCTTCCCAAGACCTCAACAGCTCACTATTTGGTAAACCTC
The DNA here is from genome assembly GCF_049724085.1 of Artemia sp. Qi Xiang Cuo. Lineage (NCBI taxonomy): Eukaryota > Metazoa > Arthropoda > Branchiopoda > Anostraca > Artemiidae > Artemia > Artemia sp. Qi Xiang Cuo. The sequence continues at coordinate 49,865,713 of NC_142809.1, read as the reverse complement.
TTGTAAAAAAATTTTCAAGAACCTAGACGACCCCTGCTACTGGTTAAACCTCATAGCAATAGATCTGAAAAGCTTTCGACCTGATCAACCACAGTAAACTACTCAAAAAGCTTCTTACAATGTATAGTATCACCCCTGCTTTAGTACGAATCGTTGCCAGCTATGTCTTGAATCGAAAGCAAAGCACTAAATATAAGAGTGCGAACTCAACCGAGGTTCAAATCTACTGTGGAATGCCGCAAGGAACAACCCTTGATTCTCTATTCTTTCTTGTCATGGTCAATGAGCTGGCAGAGTCATATCCAGAAATATGGAAGCACGCCGATGATTTATCATTAACTGAAATTTTCCAAAGGAATCCCCAAGCAACATGTATGGTATCATCGAAAACATTAAGAACCAGGCTGCCAGTAACGAAATGGTAGTGAATATGAACAAATCTGTTGTACTTCCAATTTATTTCTTAAGAACCAAACCAACCTATTATCCTCCACTTCGCCAACAGCAGATGATCACCGTAATTAAGCTGCTAGGCGTCCATATTTCGTCAGATATGAAGTGGGACAAAGAAGTAGGAAGCAGTGTTAAACTTGGAAAAATGGGTATCTCTGCTGTGAAGTTACTATCTCGTTATGGTAATCCTGTTGAGTATCTTCTGGGTTTCTATCTTTCTTTAATTAGACCTATCTTAGAATATTGATGTCAAGTCATTCTACCTTACTTATGGCCAGTCGGAGACATTGGAGAGAGTTAAGGACCGTTCCCTGCTTGTGGCGTTTAAATCTCATAAAGTCCCCTATATATCGCTCCTCCAAGAATTTAAACTTGTTGCCCTTGAAAAAGAAGGCAACAACTTGGTCTCAAGTTGGGAAAGGGTATCTTGAAAAATATCAACCTCCGCTATATACTTCCTCAGGATTTTTTGCCTTATAGACACAGGTTGTAAAGGTCTCTTGCTGAACCTATTTCATAAACACAACTAGTATTTAGAAACCCTGCAAGATATTGAAAAAGTTTTGTGGCTGTGTTTGTTTGAATTTATAACTTAAATGGCCAATTTCTTATATAGATGCATGTTATTTCAACTTTTATCATTTTTCAAATTTTGTTGACTGTGTAAGCGCTGTGAAATTCTATTTGTTTTAACCGTGCCACTTAATGTTAAAATTGCATATTGTATATGTAGACTTTTTGAATTATTTATTTTTGTCTTGAGGAAAAAAACAAGAATCGGCCCGACCATGTAAGGGTTTTGAAATAAAGGAGATTTTGAATTGATTTTATTTGATTACACAGCACAAATCACTCATACTATTAAATTCTTGGTATGGTAGGTTAGCATAGTTATTTCTCAGATGTAAGTGATTCTATCCATTAATAGTTGACAAGGAGTGGCCAATCGTGTTGTCTAATTTTATCTCATGTATACGGTCTTTTTTTGAGGATATTAATTAAAAAAAATTTCCGAAAAATAAGTTTTTCAAAGAAATTTGAAGACCATTTTAAACTTAAGCTCAGGAGATATGAATACCTGTTAAAATTCAAACTCAAAACGACCAGAAATTACTATTAAAGAATAAATGAAACCAAAACGAACAGAAATTAAATAAATAATCATAGCAAGAAACATACAACAAGTAATAATATAAATGAATTAATAGATCTTAAAGCGAGTAATGCTTAGATTGAATATGAAAATCAAGCTTAAAACGAAAAAAAATAGTTTACTATTAAAGTATAAATGAAACTTAAAACTAATAGAAATTAAATAAACATCAATGCGAACAAACATACAATATATATTAATGTAAATAAATAAATAAATAAATCTTAAAACGAGTGAGAACTTAAATTGAATATGAAAATCAAGTTTGATTCGAATAAAAGTAACTACAAACAAGAGTTTGGGTATCGCCTTACTGCAGAAACCTAAAACCTACTGCGTCATTGGCGCCTTACTGAAAACTATATGAGTCTTGAACAGTCTTGGAAATTTTTAAACAAAATCAAATTGAATATTAGATATATAATGATATTAATTGTTGAAAGATCCATCAGTTCAAGATTTTTTTTCACTGTAATTTTATTTTCATTTTCAACGCTCTAAGAACTGGAAAAGAATGAATTTGTAATATAAGAGTAATTCGTTTTCAGTGAAGCGCCAATGACGCAGAAGGCTTTAGGTTTTCAAACAGTTCCTGGTAACGAAGTGTAAGTAAGCAGCGACCCGGCTCAATAGTAATCGAAACTCTAAAAAACGGAATTTTGGTATCATTAAATATATAAAAAGAATCGGATGTTTATTCTGACTTCTAATATATAAGTTTCATTAAGTTTATTCTTACCCATCAAAGGTTACGCGCCTGAGTATATTTGCCTGATTTTCAAAAAAAGGGGGAAATACCCCCTAAAGTTATAGAATCTTAATGAAAATCACACCATCAGATTCAGCGTATCAGATAACCCTACTGCAGAGGTTTCAAGCTCCTATCTCCAAAAATGTGGAATTTTGCATTTTTTGCCAGAAGAAAGATCACGGGTGCGTGTTTATTTGTTTTTTGTTTTTTTTTTTTGTTTTTTTTCCCAGGGGTAATCATATTGACCCAGTGGTCCTAGAATATCGTAAGAGGGCTCATTGGAACGGAAATTAAAAGTTCTAGTGCCCTTTTTAAGTGAACCAAAAAAATGGAGGGCAACTAGGCCCCCTCCCACGCTCATTTTTTTTCTCAAAGTTACCCAATTAAAATTTTGAGATAGCCATTGTGTTAAGCATAGTCGAAAATCTAATAAATATGTCTTTTAGGATGACTTAATCCCCCACAGTTCCCAGGGGACGGGCTGCAAGTTATGAACTTTGCCCAATGCTTACATATTATATTGGTTATTGGAAAGTATCTAGACATTTTCAGGAGGAATTTTTATCTGGAGGAGGGGGGAGGGGGCTGGAGGAGAGGGTTACTTGGGAGAATCTTTCCGTGGAGGATGTTTCTTTGGGGTAAGGGACATTTCTATGAAGGGGGTGCCGGATTTCCAAGCATTATTTAAAAAACGATCAGAAATTAAATTAAAAAAAAACAAGTACTTTCAACTGTAAGTAAGAAGCAACATTAGAACTTAAAATGAACAGAAATTATTACGTATATGAGGGGGTTCTCCCCCAAGTCAATACTTCGCTCTTTACGCTAGTAGAATGGCCTTATTGAGTCCGAACGGGAGTCCAAATATGGGCATAGAGTCATTAGGGAGAACACGTGGTTAATGGGGTCAATGACCTAAATTTCCAAGGTCAATGTTGTTGTTGTTGTTTTTGGCACGCTCTCAGCGAATGTTATGAGTTTCACGGAATTTGGAACACCTGTGCTGTCGACCTCAATTCACCTATCGTGAATCAATAATTCCCTTTAGAAACAACAAATTAATTCCCCTTTCTTGACAGATCAATCAACCAATGACATCATCTGTCAGACTTTAAAAATTTTCGCATAGAAACGATTCTCCAGGAATAGATCCAAGTCATTAATGTCTTTGCCTCGGAAACAACTCTTTTGGTCGAACTCCAAAGGTTATTATTAGCCAAAGGCCATGGAAACAATTCTCCAAGAAACATCTTAGCGATGAATTGTTTTAGCGCGGGAATCAGGTTTCTTATTAATTTGAAATGCATTAGCGCAGAGATGCCAAAAACAAAAGGAACACGCTGAACTACGTTTAGGGAGTATTTGGGCGAAACTGTTTTAGACAGGTTATGGAACTATTTCGGCGAAACAGTTAGAGACATTTTAAAAGATGATTTTTGAAGAGAATTTAGAAGAGAATTTAATGGTGAAACTATGTGGTCGTTATAATACACAAGTTTCATTTGAACAGTGTTGTGAGGTCCTCTAACCCAACCCCAAAGGGTTCCAATCCCCCTACCCCAACCCCAAAGGGTTCCGATCCACTACCCCAACCCAGAAGGAAGCCCCCGGTCCTCAAAGGTCCCCCGGGCTCCCAAAGGAGCCCCGGGGACCTTTTTTTCTCTGGAGAAATTAGAATTGAATTTTGTTCTTTGGTAAAATTCCGAAGAGAACTTGAACTTTTTTATCTTCAGTGAAAAATTTGGAACAGTATTTTAAATTTTTCATCTCTTCGAGCCAGATCTGAACTAAAGTGGAAAATTTTTATATTATTTGGAAAAATAGAAATGATCAATGACTAATTTCTTTTTCCTTGAGAAAATTCAGAAGAGAACTTGAACTTTCCTTCACTTCGTTGAGAAAATTTTAAATTGAACTAGAACTTTTTATCTTCTGGGAAAATATTCACAAGTATGGTATTACTTTTTCTATCTTCTACCGAAAAATTTAGAATTGAACTTTAAAGTTTTTATTGGTGAAATTAGAATTGAATTGTGTTCTTTGGTAAAATTCAGAATAGAACTCGAATATTCATGAACAAAGTATAACTTTTCCTGTCTTCTATGAAAAATTTGTAACAGAACTTTAAATTTCTTCATCTCTTTGAGAAAAAAATCTGAACTGAAGTGTAAATTTTTATATTATTTTGGAAAAATAGATTTGATCAATAACTTATTTCATTTTCATTGAGAAAATTCAGAATCGAAGTTGAACTTTTCTTCTTCCGGGGAAATATTTGGACAGAACTTTAATTTTTTACATCTCTTTGAGAAAGGTCGGAATTGAATTTAAGAAAATTTAGAATTAAAGTGAAACTTTTTATCTTCATGGAAAATAATTACAATCATAGTATAACTTTTCCTATCTTCTACGGAAAAATTTAGAAGTGTCCGACTCAGAAAAGCCCGAACACGTAATTTACATATCTCAAATCATAAGTTTCAGACAACACACTCCTATGAACAGCTAAGAAATCTAGCTCAGAAAAGCCTGAAATAGCAAACTAGTCATCCCAAACTATTGGTTTCAGACAACAAACACCTATGATGGACTAAGAATCCTAGCTCTGAAAAGTTCAAATAGAAAACTACACATCCCAAATCATAATTTTCTGACAACACACACCTATGAAAGGCTATGAAACCTAGCTAATAAAAGTCTGAAATAGCAAATTACCCATCCCAAATCATAAGTTTCAGACAGCACTCACCTATGAACGGCTAAGAAATCCAGCTCGGAAAAGTCAAAAAATAGCAACCCAAACATCCCAAATCATAGGTTTCAGACAACACATACCTATGAAAGACTAAGAAATCCAACTCAGAAAAGCCGAAATAGTAATTTACATATCCCAAATCATAATTTTCTGAAAGGACACACCTATGAAAGGCTAGGAAATCTAGCTCAGAAAAGTCAAAAATAGCAAACTAGTCATCCCAAACTATAGGTTTCAGACAACAAACACCTATGAAAGGCTAAGATATCCAGCTTAGAAAAGTCAATAGTAGCAATCCATCCATCCCAAATCATAGGTTTCAGACAACACACACCAATGAAAGACTAAGAAATCTAGCTTAGAAAAGCCCGAAATAGTAATTTACATATCCCAAATCATAGGTTTCAGACAACACTCACGTATGAACGGCTAAGAAACCTAGCTCAGAAAAGTCAAAAATAGCAAACTAGTCATCCCAAACTAAAGGTTTCAGACAACAAACACCTATAAAAGGCTAAGAAATTCAGCTCAGAAAAGTCAAAAGTAGCAATCCACCCATCCCAAATCATAGGTTTCAGACAACACACACCTATGAAAGACCAAGAAATCTAACTCAGAAAAGCCCGAAATAGTAATTTACATATCCCGAATCATAGGTTTCAGACAACACTCACCTATGAACGACTAAGAAACCCTAGCTCAGAAAAGCCTGAAATAGCGAAACTACTCATCCCAATCTAGAAGTTTCAGACATCAACGCCAATGACGGACTAAGAATCATAGCTCTGAAAAGTTCAAATAGCAAACTACACATCCCAAATCATAAGTTTCAGACAACACACACCTATGAACAGCTAAGAAATCTAGCTCAGAAAAGACAAAAATATCAAACCGCTCATCCCAATCATAAGTTTCAGACAGCACTCACCTATGAACGGATAATAAATCCAGCTCAGAAAAGTCAACAATAGCAAACTACATATCCCAAATCATAGGTTTCAGTCAACACACACCTATGAAAGACTAAAAAAACCTATCTCAGAAAAGTCAAAAATAGCAAACTACTCATCCCAAACTATTGGTTTCAGACAACATTCACCTACTAAATACTAGAAAACCTTAGCTCAGAAAAGCCTGAAATAGCAAACTAGACATCCCAAATCATAATTTTCTGACAACACATACCTATGAATACCTATGACAACACAACATATACCTATGCGCGCGCGTACGTAGGCTAACCTAGCCTAACCTAACTTAACCTAACCTAACTTAATCTAACCTAACCTGACCTAATCATACACCTAACTTTTTGCATGTCTTTCATCTAACCTAAGCTAACCTAAATGAAGCGTATATAGGCTAACCTAACCTAACTTAATCTAGTCTAACCTAACCTAACCATACTCTTTCTATCTTCCTCCGAAAAATTTAGAATTGAACTTTAATTTTTTTATTGGGGAAATTAGAATTGAATTGTGTTCTTTGGTAAAATTCAGAATAGAACTCGAATATTCACGATCAAAGTATAACTTTTCCTGTCTTCTATGAAAAATTTAGAACTGAGCTAACTTTTTTCACTTCTTTAAGAAAATTCAGAAGAGAACTTGAACATTTTGCACTTCCTCGAGAAAAATCTGAATTAAAGTGATGCTCCTTATCTTCATGTCGAATATTCACAATCAATGTATAACTTTTTCTATCTTCTATGAAAAATTTGGAACAGAACTTTAAATTTTTCATCTCTTTGAGAAAAATCAGAACTGAATTTAAGAAAAATTATAAATAAAGTGAAACTTTTGACCTTCATGGAAAACAATCGCAGTCATAGTATTACTTTTTCAATCTTCCATCTAAAAATTTAGAATAGAACTTTAAATTTCTTTTATTTCGTTGGCGAACTTAAAACTGAAGTGGAATATTTTTATTTTCTCTGGAGAAATTATAATTGTAGTGTATTCTTTGGCAAAGTTCAGAAGAGAACTTGAACTTTTCTTCACTTCGTTGAGAAAATTTAAAATTGAACTAGAACTTTTTATCTTCCATGAAAATATTCACAAGTATGGTATTACTTTTTCTATCTTCCACCGAAAAATTTGGAATTGAACTTTAAATTTCTTTATGTCTTTTGTGAAATAAAGAACTGAAGTGGAAGATTTTTATTTTCTCTGGTGAAATTAGAATTGAATTGTGTTCATTGGTAAAATTCAGAAGAGAACTTGAATTCTTCTTCACTTCATTGACAAAATTTTAAATTGAACTAGAACTTTTTATCTTCCGTGAAAATATTCACAAGTATGATATTACTTTTTCTATCTTCCACCGAAAAATTAGAATTGAACTTTAAATTTCTTTATGTCTTTGTGAAATAAAGAACTGAAGTGGAAGATTTTATTTTCTCTTGAGAAATTAGAATTGAATTTTGTTCTTTGGTAAAATTCCGAAGAGAACTTGAACTTTTCTTCACTTCGTTGAGAAAATTTTAAATTGAAATAGAACTTTTTATCTTCCGGGAAAATATTCACAAGTATGGTATTACTTTTTCTATCTTCCACCGAAAAATTTGGAATTGAACTTTAAATTTCTTTATGTCCTTGTGAAATAAAGAACTGAAGTGGAAGATTTTATTTTCTCTGGAGAAATTAGAATTGAATTTTGTTCTTTGGTAAAATTCCGAAGAGAACTTGAACTTTTTTATCTTCAGTGAAAAATTTGGAACAGTATTTTAAATTTTTCATCTCTTCGAGCCAGATCTGAACTAAAGTGGAAAATTTTTATATTATTTGGAAAAATAGAAATGATCAATGACTAATTTCTTTTTCCTTGAGAAAATTCAGAAGAGAACTTGAACTTTCCTTCACTTCGTTGAGAAAATTTTAAATTGAACTAGAACTTTTTATCTTCTGGGAAAATATTCACAAGTATGGTATTACTTTTTCTATCTTCCACCGAAAAATTTAGAATTGAACTTTAAAATTTTTTATTGGGGAAATTAGATTGAATTGTGTTCTTTGGTAAAATTCAGAATAGAACTCGAATATTCACGATCAAAGTATAACTTTTCCTATCTTCTATGAAAAATTTGGAACAGAACTTTAAATTTCTTCATCTCTTTGAGAAAAAAATCTGAACTGAAGTGGAAATTTTTATATTATTTTGGGAAAATAGATTTGATCAATAACTTATTTCATTTTCATTGAGAAAATTCAGAATCGAAGTTGAACTTTTCTTCTTCCGGGGAAATATTTGGAACAGAACTTTAATTTTTTTCATCTCTTTGAGAAAGGTCGAAATTGAATTTAATAAAATTTAGAATTAAAGTGAAACTTTTTATCTTCATGGAAAATAATTACAATCATAGTATAACTTTTCCTATCTTCTACGGAAAAGCCCGAAAACGTAATTTAAATATCCCAAATCATAAGTTTCAGACAACACACTCCTATGAACAGCTAAGAAATCTAGCTCAGAAAAGCCTGAAATAGCAAACTAGTCATCCCAAACTATTGGTTTCAGACAACAAACACCTATGATGGACTAAGAATCCTAGCTCTGAAAAGTTCAAATAGAAAACTACACATCCCAAATCATAATTTTCTGACAACACACACCTATGAAAGGATGTGAAACCTAGCTAATAAAAGCCGGAAATAGCAAATTACCCATCCCAAATCATAAGTTTCAGACAGAACTCAACTATTAACGGCTAAGAAATACATCTCGTAAAAGTCAAAAAATAGCAACCCACACATGACAAATCATAGGTTTCAGACAACACATACCTATGAAAGACTAAGAAATCCAACTCAGAAAAGCCGAAATAGTAATTTACATATCCCAAATCATAATTTTCTGAAAGGACACACCTATGAAAGGCTAGGAAATCTAGCTCAGAAAAGTCAAAAATAGCAAACTAGTCATCCCAAACTATAGGTTTCAGACAACAAACACCTATGAAAGGCTAAGAAATCCAGCTCAGAAAAGTCAATAGTAGCAATCCAACCATCCCAAATCATAGGTTTCAGACTACACACACCAACGAAAGACTAAGAAATCTAGCTTAGAAAAGCCCGAAATAGTAATTTACATACCCCAAATCATAGGTTTCAGACAACACTCACCTATGAACGGCTAAGAAAACTAGCTCTGAAAAGTCAAAAATAGCTAACTAGTCATCCCAAACTATAGGTTTCAGACAACAAACACCTATGAAAGGCTAAGAAATTCAGCTCAGAAAAGTCACAAGTAGCAATCCACCCATCCCAAATCATAGGTTTCAGACAACACACACCTATGAAAGACTAAGAAATCCCACTCAGAAAAGCCCGAAATAGTAATTTACATATCCCGAATCATAGGTTTCATACAACATTCACCTATGAAAGACTAAGAAACCCTAGCTCAGAAAAGCCTGAAATAGCGAAACTACTCATCCCAAACTAGAAGTTTCAGACATCAACGCCAATGACGGACTAATAATCATAGCTCTGAAAAGTTCAAATAGCAAACTACACATCCCAAATCATAAGTTTCAGACAACACACACCTATGAACAGCTAAGAAATCTAGCTCAGAAAAGACAAAAATATCAAACCGCTCATCCCAATCATAAGTTTCAGACAGCACTCACCTATGAACGGCTAATAAATCCAGCTCGGAAAAGTCAAAAATAGCAAACTACATATCCCAAATCATAGGTTTCAGTCAACACACACCTATGAAAGTCTAAGAAACCTAGCTCAGAAAATTCAAAAATAGCAAACTACTCATTCCAAACTATTTGTTTCAGACAACATTCACCTACTAAATACTAGAAAACCTTAGCTCAGAAAAGCCTGAAATAGCAAACTAGACATCCCAAATCATAATTTTCTGACAACACATACCTATGAAAGGCTAAGAAACCTAGCTCAGAAAGGTCGAAAATAGCAAACTACGCATCCCAAATCATAGGTTTCAGACACCACACACCTATGAAAGACTAAGAAATCCAACTCAGAAAAGCCCGAAATAGTAATTTACATATCCCAAATCATAAGTTTCAGACAGCATTCACCTACGAAATACTAAGAAACCTTAGCTCAGAAAGTCTGAAATAGCCAACTACTCATCCCAAACTCGAAGTTTCAGACAACAAACACCTATGAGTGACTAAGAATCCTAGCTCTGAAAAGTCCAAAAAGCAAACTTTACCTCCCAAATCATAATTTTTTGAAAGGACACACCTATGAAAGGCTAAGAAATCTAGCTCAGAAAAGTCAAAAATAGCAAATTAACCATCCCAAACCATAGGTTTCAGTAAACACACACCTACGAATGGCTAAGAAATCCAGCTCAGAAAAGTAAAAAAATAGCAACCCACACACCCCAAATCATAGGTTTCAGAAACCACACACCTAATAAAGAATAATAAATCATTTTATTAAAAGTCTTATATAGCAAATTACATATAAAAAATCATAGGTTTCAGACAACACTCACATATGAAAGTCTAAGAAACCTAGCTCAGAAAAGTCAAAAATAGCAAACTAGTCATCCCAAACTACAGGTTTCAGACAACAAAACACCTATGAAAGGCTAAGAAATCCAGCTCAGAAAAGTCAAAAGTAGCAATCCACTCATTCCCAAATCATAGGTTTCAGACAACACACACCTATGAAAGACTAAGAAATCCAGCTCAGAGAAGTCAAAAATAGCAGACTACATATCCCAAATCATAGGTTTCAGTCAACAAACACCAACGAAAGACTAAGAAACCTAGCTCAGAAAAGTCAAAAATAGCAAACTACTCATCCCAGACTATTGGTTTCAGACAACATTCACCTACGAAATACTAGAAAACTTTAACTCAGAAAAGCCTGAAATAGCAAACTACACATCCCAAATCATAATTTTCTGACAACACATACCTATGAAAGGCTAAGAAACCTAGCTCAGAAAAGTCGAAATTAGCAAACTACACATCCCAAATCATAGGTTTCAGACACCACACACCTATGAAAGACTAAGAAATCCAACTCAGAAAAGACCGAAATAGTAATTTACATATCCCTAATCATAAGTTTCAGACAGCATTCACCTATGAAATACTAAGAAACCTTAGCTCAGAAAAGTCTGAAATAGCAGACTACACATCCCAAACTCGAAGTTTCAGACAACAAACACCTATGAGTGACTAAGAAACCTAGCTCTGAAAAGTCCAAAAAGCAAACTACACCTCTCAAATCATAATTTTCTGAAAGGACACACCTATGATAGGCTAAGAAATCTAGCTCAGAAAAGTCAAAAATAGCAAATTAACCATCCCAAATCATAGGTTTCACTGAACACACACCTATGAAAGACTAAGAAATCCAGCTCAGAAAAGTCAAAAAATAGCAACCCGCACATCCCAAATCATAGGTTTCAGACACCACACACCTACGAAAGACTAAGAAATCCGGTTATGAAAAGTCAGAAATAGCAAATTACATATCCCAAATCATAGGTTTCAGACAACACTCACCTATGAACGGCTAAGAAACCTAGTTCAGAAAAGTCAAAAATAGCAAACTAGTCATCCCAAACTATAGGTTTCATACAACAAACACCTATGAAAGGCTAAGAAATCCAGCTCAGAAAAGTCAAAAGTAGCAAACCACCCATCCCAAATCATAGGTTTCAGACTACACACACCTATGAAAGACCAAGAAATCCAGCTCAGAAAAGTCAAAAATAGCAAACTACATATCCCAAATCATAGGTTTCAGTCAACACACACCAACGAAAGACTAAGAAACCTAGCTCAGAAAAGTCAAAAATAGTAAACTACTCATCCCAAACTATTGGTTTCAGACAACATTCACCTACGAAATACTAGAAAACCTTAGCTCAGAAAAGCCTGAAATAGTAAACTACACATCCCAAATCATAATTTTCTGACAACACATACCTATGAAAGGCTAAGAAACCTAGCTCAGAAAAGTCGAAATTAGCAAACTACACATCCCAAATCATAGGTTTCAGACATTACACACCTGTGAAAGACTAAGAAATCCAACTCAGAAAAGCCCGAAATAGTAATTTACATATCCCAAATCATAAGTTTCAGACAGCATTCACCTACGAAATACTAAGAACCCTTAGTTCAGAAAAGTCTGAAATAGCCAACTACTCATCCCAAACTCGAAGTTTCAGACAAAAAACACCTATGAGTGACTAAGAATCCTAGCTCTGAAAAGTCCAAAAAGCAAACTACACCTCTCAAATCATAATGTTCTGACAACACATACCTACGAAAGGCTAAGAAATCTAGCTCAGAAAAGTCGAAAATAGCAACTTAACCATCCCAAATCATAGGTTTCAGTCAACACACACCTACGAATGGCTAAGAAATCCAGCTCAGAAAAGTCAAAAAATAGCAACCCACGCATCCCAAATCATAGGTTTCAGACACCACACACCTAGGAAAGACTAAGAAATCCGGTTATGAAAAGTCGGAAATAGCAAATTACATATCCCAAATCATAGGTTTCAGACAACACTCACCTATGAACGGCTAAGAAACCTAGCTCAGACAAGTCAAAAATAGCAAACTACACATCACAAACTAAAGGTTTCAGACATCACACACCTATGAAAGTCTAAGAAATCCAGCTCAGAAAAGTCAAAAGTAGCAATCCACCCACCCCAAATCATAGGTTTCAGACAACACACACCTATGAAAGACTAAGAAATCCAGCTCAGAAAAGTCAAAAATAGCAAACTACATATCCCAAATCATCGGTTTCAGTCAACATACACCAATGAGAGGCTAAGAAACCTAGCTCATAAAAGCCTGAAATAGCAAACTACTCATCCCAAACTATTGGTTTCAGACAACATTCACCTAGGAAATACTAGAAAACCTTAGCTCAGAAAAGCCTGAAGTAGCAAACTACACATTCCAAATCATAGGTTTCAGACAACACACCAACGAAAGACGGGGGCTCGGGGAGAGCCTTTGGGGACCGGGTGAGGGCCTCTGGGGTCCGGGGGGCCCTTTGGGAGTCCGGGGGCCGTTTGAGGAGCAGGGGAGGGCCTTTGAGGGTCTGAGGAGGGCCTTTGGGGGTCTGGTGGACCCTTGCGGGCCGGGGGGCCCTTTGGGAGCCCGGGGGACCTTTGAGGAGCAGGGGAGGGCCTTTGAGGGTCTGAGGAGGGCCTGTGGGGGTCTGGTGGACCCTTGAGGGCCGGGTGGTCCTTTGGGAGCCCGGGGGACCTTTGAGGACCGGGGGCTTCCTTCTGGGTTGGGGTAGTGGATCGGAACCCTTTGGGGTTGGGGTAGGGGGATTGGAACCCTTTGGGGTTGGGTTAGAGGACCTCACAACACTGTTCAAATGAAACTTGTGTATTATAACGACCACATAGTTTCAGCATTAAATTCTCTTCTAAATTCTCTTCAAAAATCATCTTTTAAAATGTCTCTAACTGTTTCGCCGAAATAGTTCCATAACCTGTCTAAAACAGTTTCGCCCAAATAATCCCTAAACGTAATTCAGCGTGTTCCTTTTGTTTTTGGCATCTCTGCGCTAATGCATTTCAAATTAATAAGAAACCTGATTCCCGCGCTAAAACAATTCATCGCTAAGATGTTTCTTGGAGAATTGTTTCCATGGCCTTTGGCTATTAATAACCTTTGGAGTTCGACCAAAAGAGTTGTTTCCAAGGCAATGACATTAATGACTTGGATCTATTCCTGGAGAATCGTTTCTATGCGAAAATTTTTAAAGTCTGACAGATGATGTCATTGGTTGATTGATCTGTCAAGAAAGGGGAATTAATTTGTTGTTTCTAAAGGGAATTATTGATTCACGATAGGTGAATTGAGGTCGACAGCACAGGTGTTCCAAATTCCGTGAAACTCATAACATTCGCTGAGAGCGTGCCAAAAACAACAACAACAACATCGACCGTTGACATTTAGGTCATTGACCCCATTAACCACGTGTTCTCCCTAATGACTCTATGCCCATATTTGGACTCCCGTTGGGACTCAATAAGGCCATTCTACTTACGCTACAGTTTTTTTTTTAGTGCTTTCAAAAGAGCTATCTATTCAAATTAAACGGCCTTTGTGATTCAGGGGTTTGTTAATTAAATTTTTTTTAAATTTTAACGTAAAGAGCGTGTTATTGAATAAGGGTAGACCCCCATCATATACTTAATAACATATAATTAATAAAAAAAAAATAAAAAAAAACAAGCGATACGGCTCAATAGTAAGTGAAAATTTTAAAAAATTGATTTCAATAAATGTGTAAAAATAATTGGCTGATAATTCTGATTCTAAATATATAAATTTTATTAAGTTTAGTATTGCTCATCAAAGGCTACGAGCCTCAGAAAACTCACCTGATTTTTTAAAGAGGGGGGAAACATCTTCTAAAAGTGAAAAATTTTTAATGAAAATCACACCGTCAGATTCAGCGTATCAGAAAACCCTATAACATAGGTTTCAAGCTCATATCTGCAAAAATCTGCAACTTTGTATTTTTTGCCAGAAGAAAAATATACGAGTATAGAAGTTCGTTACGTAAGTTAATTTGTAAATTACGTCAGAACCCAATTTAGAGACAGCCATTTAGCAAAAGAAAAGTAAAATTGTTATGCAAATTTTGTTTACTTATTCAATGACCGTGAGCCAAAATAAAAGCTGCATTAACTAAAAAACGATCAGAAATTAAATAAAAAAAAGTTTTTTAAACTGAAAGTAAGGAGCGGCATTAAAAGTTAAAAAGATCTGAAATTATTCCGTATATGAAAGGGGCTGTTCCCTCTTCAACGCCTCGTTCTTTACGCTAAAGTTTAACTCTTTATCATAACTCTTTTTTTAAAACAATAAAACACTTTAGCGTAATGAGCGAGGCGTTGAGGAGGGGACAGCCCCTTTCATATACGGAATAATTTCTGTTCGTTTTTAGTTTTAATGTCGCTCCTTACTTTCAGTTTAAAAAACTTGTTTTTTTTATTTAATTACAGTTAAAGAAGCGGGCAGTATCCAAATTTTGTTTGTAGTGAAACTATATTTGTCTTGACTAATCTTGAAAAGAACTAATAAATTAAACTGAATATTTGATGTATAAATGATACTAATTCCTGAAAGCTCATCAGTTCAAAATTTTACTGCAATTTTAATATTTATTTTCAATATTAAGTACAAAAGAAAACATTTGTAATGTACTTCGTTTTCAGTAAAGCTCCAATGACACAGTAGGTTTTAGGCTTCTGCAGTGAGGCGATTTTTTTAATTAATTTTTGTTCGTTTTTGATTGCAAAAAGATTCAAGTTTTTATTGCATGGGGGGGGTTGCTTACTGTCCGATTATTCTTTACTTTAAAAAACGGATCTGGAACTTTTAATTTAAATCGAATGAATGAAAGATCTTAAGCCGAACTGGCCAGCCATGACAAAAACCAAAAGATAGAAAAATATAAAAAAAAAAAAAAAACAAACGAGACTGTGGCCAGTGGAGAGAAAATTTTTCAAGATGTGGCTTTAGCTATGTTTGGATATTCAAGTCATTATGAGACTAATTACCCTAGTAAATGAATTTTATTTGCATTTTGGCTTTGGAGGGGAGATTTATAGACAAAATTTGGGCTAACCTATAGGGGCTTCTCTTTCTCCTTTATTGGCAAATCTTTTCATAGATGCCATTGAAACCTCCGCTATACACAGTTTTAGAATCTCCCCTTGCTTCTGGGATAGGTTCATGGACGATGTGATGTGTGTTTGGAAACATGGATTGGACTCCTTAGACCTATTATGTAAGCAATTAAATAGTTTTGATAATAATATTAAATTTACAGTTGAGTTTGAGGATAATAATAAATTACCTTTTTTGGATATTTTATTAATTAAAAGGGATCTCCATTTACTTTTCTCGATTTACAGAAAACAAACGCACAATGATAGGTATTTAAATTTTTATTCTTGCCACCCTATGTCGGTGAAAAGGGGGGTTGTAATTTCACTAGTGGATAGAGCCTTTACAATTTGTTCCCAGGAATGTCTGGATTCGGAATTGTTATACATAAGGGATATTTTGCTTTGTAATAGTTACCCAAATAAGTTCATTGACAAAATAATTGAAAATAGACGGGTTAAAAATGATAGTGGGGTTATTGGGGTTTCTCAGACTGTAGATTTAGATGTATCAAAAAGTTTCATTTCATTACCAATTGTACCTGGTTTGGGTGAAAAACTTTCACGGGTTTTACGTAAATTTGGTGTTGATACATGTTTCAAATCGTTGAGGCCAATGGGTAGTTTTTTTTAGTTCTGGTAAGGATTTAACCCGGGGAAATTTAGTAAATGGGGTATACAAAATTCCGTGTTCTTGTGGGAAGTTACATATTGGTAGGACCCACCAACAATTTGTTGAAAGATTTATTGAACATCAAAACTAAATTGAAAAAACCCTACAAATAAGCAAGCCTCCAGAAACTTTTATTTCAGCTTTAGCACAACATATTTGGCCTCAGCTAGATCATTTTGTAAAATTCTATGAAGCCTTAGCTATTTGAAATGATAAGGGTTACACTCAATGGGCAAGGGAAGCCATAGAAATTAAAAAACATATGTTTTCTAACCTTTTAATAAATAGGAACACAGGTAGTTTAAATATTGACCAAATTTATGATAATCTTCAAAAGAGTGAATCCACAGTCAATAAGGGAGTTAAGATTTTAAAAAATCACCAGGGGACTATTTTACCTGCTAGACCAAAACGATTTGCTTCAGTAATAGCTAACAAAAGGATTATTTCGCAACAGAATAATTAAAGTAATTTTCAGTTTTTTTATTTTTCCTCAGTTACTCGGGTGTCCTCACTGAAGTAACTCTATAATAATAGCATCTTTTCCCTACGTGGATCAGTTTGCGCCAATTGTACATTTTTTTTGGTGGTGGTTTTATTGGTTTTTAGTTTTATCTTGTTTTTTTTATCCTGTTCTTCTTGTAGTTTTTTTAAGTGCTGAAGACGCCTTGTTTGAATTCAGGCGAAATATCCACGTTGTTTTGTATTTGTCTTTTCTTTTCTCTCCACTGGCCATAGTCTCGTTTGTTTGTTGTTTTAGATTCTTCTCTTTGTTGGTTTTTAAATCGAATGAGGCTTTTTTCAAAGTCTATACGATTACCTCTTTGATAAAAACCATATATATGATAAATAGACATCTTGCATAACTTGTGGACAGCGATTGGCAACAATGAATGTATTGAAAAAATTGCTCCAATAAGAGTGTTTTGACCATTTTCCTTGCTGACACAAAGGGGTCACGACTGTTTGGAATTAACCTTAATAGGATTTTGTGTGCCAAAACAATTTGCATCTATCAGAGAGTATGTATTTTAACCTTATAATTGGATAATTATAATAGATTTACTATGTGTTCTTCCCATACAAAACTTTACCTTATGGGGGGTGTAAAGTCTTTGGGGTGGGGCGGCGTAGTTGGCAGAAGGAAGAAAACTTCAGTGTAGACAGTAGGAGAGGGGGAGGGTGGAGACTCATCCAATACGGGGCGGAACTTCGCTTATCTCCTCCGTTCCCAATTTAGGTGATTAGACAGACTCATTGGGCTGTAGAATGTTGGACCGATTGAGTTGTGAAAGACGTTAAAATACTCAAAAATACTTTATATTTTCAGTTATTGCAGGATTGATTTAATAGATTGTGGAATGGTGAGCCCCCTGGCCCCTCATTTGGGTGACCCTCAACTTATAATATGCAATTTTGATTAATTGTTCCGTGTTATGTGCATATTTTATTCTATATATGTTATTTTGAGTTATACTTTTATCGCATTACTTTAATTTTTAAGCCTTGAGATAAAAACTGAAACCATAGCGAAGACAGTGGTGGGGGGAAGTCTCCCCCCTCGCATGCATAATTGAGAGCCACAGAGAAAGTAAAACAAATGAAATTAATCTGTCTTTTGAAAATGTGTTTTTTCAAAAGACACGAAAAAAATCATGTAAAGGAGCCTGAAGTGCTACCTCTGACATTTCTGTTGATTCTTTATTCCCGTTACTTTCAGATGTAAAATTTAGAATATTATCGAATGGGTTTAGTCGTACCCTCCCTGAATAATTCAAATTTGGAAAACAAACCCCTGGGAAATTCCTCCCCCCTCAAAGAACATTTTGTGTTCCTGCTGATAATTCCCCCGCGTTAAATTCCACCCAGCAGAAATTTTCCAGCCTTGGAATATGCTCCCCAAACATATTCCCTTCAGATAATTTTGGATATTCATAAAAATGGAAGCTGAAATTTCTACTCAACTTTTTAGGTCAGAAGCAATGCTATAGCGTTACCTAAGTAAAGAGCCATTAGGGTTCAATGAATTAATACTTATTTATTTTTCCAGGGACACTTTATGTGGAAGAGGTGGTCGCATAATCTTTGGAACGGGGTTCATTGAATTACAAATTGAAATTTATAGTGCCCTTACACCAGGGGCGGATTCAGGATTTTTTAGGGGGGGGGGGGGGCAAAATAGGTTGATACGATAAAATTGCGTTAGGAGCAAGCTTAATTAACGCAATCTTGCGTTAATTAAGTAGATTCAATTACTTTAGACTACGTTAGGGGGGCGACCCCCTCGCCCCTCCCCTGGATCCGCCACTGCCTTACACTCTCTGTTTCTTTCCTTGTTAGGGAGGAGAGCAGATGCCTATTAGGTGTGTGTTAATACCAAAAAATTCTAACTCTCATTGGGCCTTCAGGTATAAACAGAATTAGTTCAAAGGGAGGGGTGGGGAAAAAGGGCGTGGGGTGGTATTTGCCCTTCGATCGATTTTGACTCGTAAGAGCAGGACTAGAACTTCCAATATCCAATCAAATGAGCCCTCTCTGAAGTTTATACAAAAATCCCTTCCTGCCCCAGGGCCCTGAGGGTTTTGTCGACGCCAGAGTTTTGTTACTTAACCTTTCAACTATTTTTAACAAAATTTTTTATGTGACGCATTTAGGGCGTGGAGGAGGGGGGACGAGTTGCACTCCAATCCCTTTTTAGTCTTAAAAAGTGAACAAGAACTTTCAATTTCCAATGAAATGAGCCCTCTCTAAAGTTTATACGAGTATCCCTTCCATATAAAATAATATGAAGGATTTGGAGAATCCTTAAATTTCAGCCCTTGCCCTGAGGTCTGTGGGGGGTTGCCATCCTCAAAGACCTAATTTCCAGACTTTAAAACTACGTTTAATAAAATGGCTGTCTCAAAATTTTGATTGGATGTGTTTGGGGAAAAGGTGAGCGTGAGAGGGGGGATAGTTGCCCTCCAATCACTTTCGACTATTAAAAAGGGCACTAGCCCTTTGAATTCCCAATCAAATGAGCCTTTTTTTGAAGTTTCTACGACAACGCCTTCTATAAAAAAACCTTAGATACCCCCAGGGCCTAACTTAAAACCCTTGCCCTGAGGGTTGTGGGGGATTGTCCTCCTCAAAAATATTTTCTATCTGGAAATCAACTACTCTGAACAAAATTGCTATCTAAAAATTTTGATTGGATGGGTTTGGGGGAATGATAGGTGTGGGGGGGCTAGTTGCCCTCCAATCGCTTTTGACTATTAAAAAGGGCACTATCCCTTTGAATTTACAATTGACTGAGCCTTTTTTGAAGTTTCTACTGCAACGCCTTCTATAAAAACCTTATATTCCCCCAGGGCATAACTTGAAACCCTTGCCCTGAGGGCTGTGGGGGGGGGGGGGGTGTCATCCTCAAAAATATATTTTCTATCTGGAAATCAACTACGCTGAAAAAATGGTTATCTCAAAATTTTAATTGGATGTGTTTGGGGGAATGATTGGCGTAGGGAGGCTAGCTGCCCTCCTATCACTTTCGACTATTAAAAAGCGCACTATCCCTTTGAATTTCCGATCGAATGAGCCTTTTTTGAAGTTTCTACGACAACGCCTTCTATAAAAACCTTATATGCCCCCAGGGCATAACTTCAAACCCTTGCCCTGAGGGTTGTGGGGGAGTGTCCTTCTCAAAAACATATTTTCTATCTGGAAATCAACTACGCTGAACAAAATGACTATCTCAAAATTTTGATTGGATGTGTTTGGGGAAATGATCGGCGGGGGGGGGGGGGGCTAGTTGCACTCCATTCAATTCGAATATTAAAAAGGGCACTAGCCCTTTAATTTTCAATTGAATGAGCATGTTTTGAAGTTTCTACGGCAACGCCTTTTATAAAAACCTTATTTGCCCCCAGAGCATAACTTAAAACACTTGCCCTGAAGGTCGTGGGGGAGTGTCCACCTCAAAAATTTATTTTCTATCTGTAAATCAACTATGCTGAACAAAATGGATATCTCAAAATTTTGATTGGATGTTTTTGGGGAAATTATGGGCGTGGGGGGGGGGACTAATTGCACTCCAATCAATTTCGAGTATTAAAAAGGGTACTAGCCCTTTAATTTTCAACTGAATGACCATGTTTTGAAGATTCTACGGCAACGCATTCTATAGAAACCTTATATGCCCCCAGGGCATAACTGAAAACCCTTGCCCTGAGGGTTGGGGGGGGGGGGAGTTTCCTCCTCAAAAATATATTTTCTATCTGGAAATCAACTACGCTGAACAAAATGACTATCTCAAAATTTTGATTGGATGTGTTTTGGGAAATAATGGGGCGTAGAAGGGGGGGGGGCAGTTGCACTCCAATCACTTTCGACTATTAAAAAGGGCACTAGCCCTTTAATTTCCAATCGAATGAGCCTGTTTTGAAGTTTCTACGACAATACCTACTATAAATACCTTATATGTCCCCAGGGCATAACTTAAAACCCTTGCCCTGAGGGTTGTGGGGGAGTATCCCCTCAAAAATATATTTTCTATCCGGAAATCAACTACGTTGAACAAAATGGCTATCTCAAAATTTTGATTGGATGTGTTTATAGGCAACGCTACAGCGTTGCCATTGATCATATATATTTTGAGAATACAATCCAAAAGAGTAACTACATAATTTTCCTCGTTGATTTTGATGGCGGGGGAGAGTTTTTTCAAAAAATCGATTGTTTTATTCAAATTTTCGTAAAGGGGACCACATACATTGGACATAAATATCACACAGAAATAATTAGCGCATTGTATATGCCTTCCGCGACTATCCAAGAATCAAAATCAGAGTTTTATCCCAGCCACCGAACAAGCAACTGTCTCTTTCCCCCGTGAGTGCGACTATTTAATATCTTTTCATCTGATTCATTCTATTGTTTTCAACTTTTTGTAATTCGTAGTAAAAAAAAACCACCAAGAATATCTTCATCTTTCTTGTCACGTAGATGATATGTTACAGGTTTACTGTGTCTAAGACCCTGGACACTTTAGAAACTCATTGGACCATAAGTAGTTCCCCTTTTCAAAAACTTTAGCAGTTCAATTCATTCAAACTGTATTGCCAACATTTAATTTCTTCTTTTTCTTTTCCCTTTGATTGAAATTAAGTTTTTCATTGAAATTATGTATTGCAATCTCTTCGATGAACTTCCAGAAGGATAGAGATGGTCAGGCGTCCATGAGGAGGTTGATTATAAATCAACATGGCTTTATCTAAATCGGGAATAAAAGCAGCAGTATTTTTCAATGTACAATACCTTGAAACTAAAAGTCAAAGAGTTCTTATCAATTGCTCAGCCAATGCTGCCTTCATTGGACTAGGAATACGATAGAGCATTATATTATATTTCAATAAAACCTTTTTTACAAACAGAATAACAAATTCACTAACCTGGTCCATTTGAATTTTCCTACAACAATTTTGTTCAAGAATGTGTTCAAGAGATTTATTAAACTCTCTTTGATCGAAATGGAACGGCATATGCATAGAAAATAAATACACTGATTGCAAGTAAAATATACTTGTATCGACCATTGTTAAGTGATTGAAACTCGTCAAGAGTCAAAACATCTGCTTGTAAAATTTGCAATGGGAAAAAGGATTTCGTTTTTATAATAACTACCACGACCTCTATGATTACGATGTAGAGTTTAACTTGATTCATTCTGTAAATACTCTGTCGCTTGTTTTTAAGTCCACTGACTTGACCAAGTGTAGAAGGGGAATTTAAACGTCCCACCTGACCAATATTCTCACAAACATGTTTCAAAAATTTAAAACATATTGAACCTAAACACGTAGTGAAGTGCCCACTGCCTTTTTGTAATCTAAGAGGATTATGCAATGATATTAAGACGCCTTCGCTTTTGTCCACCAACTCCCATCATCAAATCATCGCTACTTAATGTGCTAGTATTTTCCAAAAGTTGTTTGAAATTATCTTTTGCTATTTGACTATATTCCATTAATTGTTTTAAAATATGCTTTTTGACAATAAAACTTTTTGGGAAAGTTGATGAGTTTAAAAATTTATACATATAACTGTCAAATGATACGAGTATATTATGATTTGTTATCAACTCTGTTATCAATAAGTCTTGCAAGTCTTGCCTTGGATTATAGCTTGATTCATTTTACTATAAATTTGAACATATTCACTTTTAGCGAGATAAGTCAAGAATATTCACATTGCTCAAGATAAGATTGAGGCATTAGGGCTGCAACACTTGTCAAAAATTTAGACAATGATGAATTCTTTTCTTTTTCTTTCGGTGTTCGTAGATGGTGTGGATGTTTCGGAATTTTGAGTAATTTTCTTTTTGTAAATCAACGACACATACATTAAGTGGTCTTTCACGGTAGTGTTTATGCTTGTCCACTCGTCGAAGTGTATTTAGAAGGAAAAGTAGTTTTTCAGCGTTGGTAATTGTCTCAGTAAAATAAATCAGTAGAATAAATTTACTGATTTTGTCCTCAAAGTGCTCCTTTGGTGAAAGGGCGATTTCTATTGCTGTCAATATTTTAGTTTAGCCATTTTTCTTTAGAGAAAACTATTTAAAAGTCCTGCAATTATCGGCATTAAAAGGGTAAAGAAGCTACCACCCGTTTGAAGAAGATATTTTCTTTTAAAATATTTCCCCTTTTTAGCTGCTGCTGCTGCTGCTAGGGCACGTAGAAGTGAAAGTTGTTGCTTTGTCTGCTGCTTAACTACTTCTGGCAGTTGAACATTGCCCTCAGTTAGATTAAAACAAAGTTCCGATATGAGGTCAATGAATTCTTTGTCAACAGTATGTTTGATTATCGCCTTCATAAGCCCTACGAAGAATTACGTACGACAGAAAATAAATACATTTTTTTATGTAGTATTTTCAGTGTCATGATGGTAGCTAACGGCTTTTTTTAGTGTTCACTGGAAGATATACGGTAATTCATTGTCAAAAATATCGGTGTCGACGCGTAAATCCTTGGATATGTTCTGATTGAGATCCATCAGAATATTACCATAGGGTTTATTTGTAGCTTGATTGTATGCCGAGAGTAGAAATTTCGGTTCACTGGGATATATTTGCCTGTTTAAAGTTATGAGGGATCTCGAATCACGAAAAACCCTGTAGATGATATAGTAAATACAATTCAAAACTAGTGTCTTCATACATTTGCTCTGAGGAAAGAGATTGCTGAGAACTAGGGTTAAGGAAAGCTGTTCGTGATGAGAACAGTGAATAATTGTAGCATCTCCTGAGAGTATCGTTCAATGGATTCAGATAAATATTCGATAATAAACCACGAGGTTGGTTTAATAATATTAAACACATGAAGTCCCCATATGAACTTCGCGTCTGGTGCATTAGCCTTTATTTTATAATAAACCTCTAGCCACGCGGTATAGCAATAGTAGATGTATTTTAGATTTTCTGAAAACATTTTACTACAATTTTGACTTATTTTTTCTTAAAGTGTAATTCTGAAAAACACTAATGGTCCGCAGAGAAACGATCGAAATGGAGGTTTAAATTCATACATATTACTATACTCAGATGTCAAAGCACAACTATCTGTAAAGTGCATCTCTCATTTGAATAAATAATAATTTCGTTCCTTTGTCAGAACGAAGATGGCACATGGGAGTATGATATCGTACCCAATTCATCTGAGAAGCTGCTGGTCTTAAATTTCCTATGGAAAACAATAGATAATGATAATCAGTGCCTGAATAAAATCCGTTTTTTAGACTCCTATAGTTTCTTCCCTAAATCCCTAAGCCAATTACTTCCAGAACAGAAAAGGGAAAACTTTAATAGTTTCTCTTTCCTTAAACAGAACTTTACAGATAATTACAGAAATGTATTACTTATCCACGTGTAAGGGCATATACCCGTACGAGTACTGCAGATCCTTCTCGAGGCTTCGTGAGGAAAATTAGCGTCCGTCGAATCGGTTTATGATTCACTTAACGATCGTAAATGCACCACTATCCAATACGAATTTGCTTAAAAGGTTTGGGATACGGGAGGGTTAAAAAGGCCGAGGATTAGTGTGAATTGTGCCTCTGAACTGATATTTTGAAGTTGTTGGATATTATGTGCAAAAAAAATGGATAAAATCTATCAGTAATTTGGGTTGGATGTGGGGTATTATTTTTCAGCTCCTTATTTGGTGATGGATTTAATTCTTGAAATCAGCAAAGAAGAAATAGGCTTGATCAATGAAGAATGTCAGCAACTATTTGTAGAGAGATCCATGAGGGGAGGGTATATTTTCGACGGATATCGTATCCTGGAAACTGATCCGACTGGACAACAGACCGGTATCAACTCAAATGTTGTTTTTCTTAATATGAACTACCTTTATCCGTTAATGTCTCATTACTCTTTGCCGTGTGGGAATTTCGCACGGCTTAACCATGCTTATGATCCAAATTTTCCTGACATCGGAACTGTTGAGGAGAATGAACCCCAAGGAAGTTTTTTTTTAAATTGATTGAAAAATACCTAGTAAACTTCATGACTCATTAAAAGATTTTGTTTTCCCGTGCATAAACAGTATCGGTGTCTAAGGACTATTTGAATCCAAATAATATTTCTTTGGTAGAGGATGGGGGTGTACACAAGACAACTTTAAAACAGAAGCGTATTGGAGACCTTCATCAAAAACAGAATATTGTTGTACACCACGTTCTTTTGGGATGGATGTTAGCCCTCGGTTTCAAGGTCACGAAGATTCGTAGGGCCCTTCAATTCGACCAAAAATCATATTTGATGACGTTTGTTGACACTTTTGTAAGTAAACATTCTGAAGCAAAAATAAAGGTAGAATAAGAAATCTATAAACTCATTTTAAATTCGGCCTCTGGTAAAATTAGCAAGAGTGTGCGCAATAGGGGTTGTTTTGACGTTGTAACCCTCCCAAAAATACGGTCCTTTTATATCAGAAGAAAATAAATGTTATTTTAAATAAAAACATTGCCGTTGGCAGTACCATTTTAGAAATTTCCAAAAAACTGATGTTGAGATTCTTTTGAGGTATCTGTCTGCACCAATGTCCAATAGAGGGACAAGTTCAAATTTACTACGGGGACACTAACACAATTTTGCTAAGCATTAAAACAGACACTATTTTTTATGATTTGGGAAATGGTAGGCACAATAGATCTCGAATAGATTTTTCCAGTTGGGACGAGTCCATTTATCCGGAGCTTGTACAGCACCAGACTCCAAATAAACTATGATTCCTGAATCCGCCACGAAAAGCGACTTGATTTGCCATTGTGTGCTCGCAGGTCCGAAGGTCAAATGTGTAAAAACACATAAAAAAGAAATCAAAGAAGTCTGCAAGGGGGTGCCTACAAACTATATGAAAAAGAATTTCGATATGAGTATTTTTAGAAACTGCGTGGAAATTAATCTCATTCCAAGAGCAAAAGTTATGGCGATTCACTCTTTAAAATTTTAAAACTACTCAGTTAGAATGGAGAAAAATGCCATGTCGGTCGTATCGGATAAATTCTATGTGTGCGCGGATGGTATGACGGTGCTACCTCATGGGCACTATCTCACATCGAAGGAAGATGTATGGGTAAAATATAGACAACGTCTCGGTCTGGAGAAAATTCAATAGTGGGCGGGCGGGGGTCCATTAAAAAATCAACAATTTTATCCTTAGGTGGTGGGAGGTCCCTTTTTCTCCCATCTCTTCGGTGTTTCTTATGTAATCTTCCGTGGGCGCGAGGTGAATTGTTTATGTTTTTTATATGTCAGTGTTTTTTGTACTTTTAAATATCATTGAATAAAAAACTGTTTAATCGTGTATTATTTAGTTACCCCCTTGCGGCCGAAGCTGGCTAAGCTAGAGAGTCCAACCTTTGGCGGGCTTTCGTCGGCTTCCTCTATTTTCATATTATTTTGAAACACATCCAAAATATTTTTTAATAATACACACAAACACACACATCCACACACAAGAGAGAAGATAAATTAATTTTTTTCTTAAAACGAAAGAGCTGGTCAATTCCTGATGATTCTCGTTACTCTCGACTCTGGCGGCATACAAATCATTTAATATTGCTAGATCCACATGGCCACGAGACTGCATGTCATCTTCCCCCAAAATGGCTTCATAACCAAATTTATCATTCCTAGGTCCTTTTGACTTTGTCGATGAATCCTTGGCCTAGAATTAAAAAAAAAATTACTTTTCATTTAAATTCAAATTTCTCAAATTTAAATTGAAATTTCCCAAAAAAATTTGAAAAACCCTCTGTTTAAAAGACGGTCAAAAAATTCAGTTCAAGTAATGTTTTCTAAAAGAAAATATTGCGACTACCATAGGTATACCATTTTCATTACGTATTTCGAAAATATCATAAGGGGATTTTTTTTTGTAAGTGTATATAATTTCATTTAAAGACATGAAAAAAGTTGAAAAAATTATAAGCTGCAAAAAAACTAAGCAAAAAAAATGTTACTACAAACATTATTTTCCTAAAAGAAAAATCACAACTAAAATACGTATATGATTTTAAATTCATATTTCGAAAATATCAAAATTGAATTTCTTTGTTATAAGTATATGTAATGTCAATTTAAAACTTGAAAAAAAAAATTTCGAACAATTTCTAAGTTCCAAAAAAAAACTAAGAAAAAACACAATTTTCATTTTATATTTTGAAACTGTCAAAAGTTAATTTCTTTTGTCATAAGTATATGTAATATGATTTTAAGACGTGGAAAAAAAAGTTTGAAAAATTCTAAGTTAAAAAAAAATAAGTAAAATAATGTCTACAAACATTATTTTTCTAAAATAAAAAATCACGAGTAACATATGTGTATTATTTTTATTTGGCATTTAGAAAATATTGCAAGTGAATTTTGTTTTCCTAAGTATTTTTTATATCATTTTAAAACATACAGAAAAGTTGAAAAATTTCTAAGTTCAAAAAACAGTTGAACCCTCCCCCTTCCTTAAGAAGTTTACACCCCCTTCCCATTGGGGTATGGGGCCCTGCCATATTCATTATGACACCGCGTCTATCCATTTCTTGATTGTTCATAATCAGAAAAAAGGTCCTTTTCATGGGGTATTTTTCAATCCATCGTATTTATAATGCATATTTTATTACTAATAGGTCATGTGAAGGTCCAAGTTTAATGATTAATCATGGATTGAATTTAGCAGGTTAATAATAACTTGTAGGTTGGGGAGTTTTTTTTTACTGAAGGATGCTATATGTTATACAGTCACCGACAATGTGGTAACTAAAGGGATTGTAAATATGTTTTGATAAGACAAAGCTGTATAAAAAGCAGTGTCCTCCACTTGACATACGCCAAAAAGTACTTAGTTTAGAAACCTCTTCCAATGGTACATTATAATCCGTATCGAGACTTCTTTTGCTAGACATATCTGTTCACAGTTCAATCTCTGTTCAACTAATGATTTTATAATGGTCTTTTTTCTACGTTTTATATCCTCACTAAAGGCCAAAATAATTTTGCGATGCTCTCTCAATCTGTCCATATAGCCGGGTTCTGTGGGCGAGTCACTGTCCTATATCAGCGAAAACATGCATTACAACCATGTCAAATCACTGCACTATGCGTGATGTCAGAATGAAGCTAAGAAATTCCTGGATACTAAGAACTTAAGGCATATCAGCTAATTTTTTCGATTACCGCCTGTTATAGAAAACCCATTATCTGTCTAGATGGCTATGCAAGGGTAAAATGAATAGAGCTGTGTCCAAAGTCATTATGCCATATCATTGACAACAAGCTTAGCAACCATGTCAAATCACTGCGGTATGCGTGTTATCGGAATGACGCCAAGGAAATTCCTGGAAAGAGTTATTTCAATGCGTAGTAGCAATTTTTTTCTATGGCCATCTGCTATAGAAAACTCAATATCTCTCCAGATGCCTGGACTATCGTGAAACATATTATTTCTATGGGTGTGCTAGCATCTATAGATCATATACGAGGGGCTGGCAACTCCTTTTGGCTCCAGGCACGTCCCCTATGGTCGTGCTAGTAAGCATTGACCATATTCGAGGGTTAGCAACTCCAAATATTTTTAGAGCATTAGATGTTGTTTATGTTGGCTGCAGGTACCCTAGCACGGTTGTAGGTTGGCTACAGGTACCTGGGAACGTTTTAGGTTGACTCCAGGTATCTGGGCGCTGCAGGAAGTATTAAGGAGATACTACTGACCTGTTTATAAACTGGAAACGTTTTTTGAAAATACAACAGTGAAGGGATATTTAAAAGCGATTTTATAGTTATCTCGTTTTCATGGACGAGGGCAGGATAACTGTTAGGATGTAAATTTTCTCTTGATACATGTCGAAAAAGTGCCTTCCATGCTAGTTCAATTTATGTCTTAAGTTCAAAAGAGATTGTAACAGTTAATTTTGGTTGTTTCGTTCAGAGAGGAACGACAATAACAAAATGAAAAATAAAATTAAAAAACGGTGAAAAAACGAGGTTTTTGTCTGCCAGTGGAGAAACATTAAGACGAAGAAACAAGCAAATATTTCGACAAGGACCTCCGCCATGTCGTCCTCAGAGCTAAACAAAAAAAAATAAAGGAAAGAAAAAAGAAGAAACAAACAAAAATCAAACCTTTCGAAGTTTACTTTACAACAACAGAACATAAACTAAATAAGAACCAGTTTGGAATCAATGAAGACAAAATTTACCAGGATGATTGAGCAATAATCCTTTATTTAGCTATAGCTTTAGCTGGTCTACAAATTCGGTCTTCATTTGATGTGCAAATAGGTTCTCTCGAGTTAGACCGGGCGAAAATATTCATTGAGTACTTCAAAATCAAATTGTTATAAATTGGGCTTAAATGAAATATCTCCAATGTCTCTATTATTGTTAAATTTCGGTTTATATATTTTTTGATCTCAATTACCTCTTTAAAAGATTGTGGTAGGCCATTTACAGTAGATATTAAGGTTGCCTCGTCAAAAAGAACCAGATGTGTCGGATTTTCAAAAAAATAAGCAGGACCAATGCCGAATCAAAGTTATTTTCCAATCTCAGGGATTTATCTATTGGAATTTTGTGTTCCTGCAAACGTTCACCTAGTTGTTGATGGGTCCTACCAATGTAAAATTTCCCACAGGAACATGGGATTCTGTAGACACCACTACCCAGTACAGGGTCAGTTTTATCTTTTCCTGAGTTGAAGAATGTTCAACTGTTTGCTTAGTTTTGAAAGAAACAGAGAGATAACGTTTTTTCAAAATTTTTGTAAGTTTATCGCCAAGTTTTGGGATTTATGGTAAAGTGATGAAAGTTTTTCTAACTTGCTTGGGTAACAGAATCAAGGGAGACGGGTTCCCTGTTTTTCTTGTTTTGTCTTTTTTAATCGTCTTTCTATGATATTTTCAATCAGTTTTATTGGGTAGCCATTACAGAATAGAATATCTTTGATATAGTTTAATTCAGAATTTATATGATCACGAGAACAGATTCTTAAAACTCTATCGACTAAAGAGATCACTACCCCTCTTCACAGAAGGAGGGTGATATGAACAGAAATATAGATAGCGATCATTATGGGTCGGCTTTCCGTGTATAAGAAATTCAAGGCTGGGAGTAGTTTTTACAATCAAAAATCCAAGAAAGGCAGCTTACCTGAATCTTCGAGTTCCATTGTGAACTGTAGATTCTAACCAAAAGAGTTCAAATGTGTCAAAAAGTCTTGTCCATGTTCCCAAACAGAAAGGATATCATCAATGAAACGAAACCAGATAAAGTGTTTTCAGTGAAAACTATTCAAAGCATACTGTTCTATGAAATCCATGTAAAAATTTGCCAAATAAGGAGACGAAGCAGTGCCCATGGGCAGGCCCATGATTTGAAGAAAAAAATTTTTTTCGGAACTTAAAATACGAGGAGAACTTGTTGTAAAGACGAACAAGGGTCATTATTGTGTCAATTTCCAAAGTTTTGTAACCTGACCAACCAGAATTGTCTTCTAATTTTCTTTATAAGGTCTGCTCACATTTATGGACGTCGCATGAAGTTTACATAGAAACTGCATCAAAACTAGATAAGATAGTTTTTTCTGTTGTGCTGTGATGTTTAAACTTCTCAACAAGATCTATGAATTTTTTAAATAGGATTTCTGTGTGCTTAAAAGAGGCTTAAAAATGGTGGCTAAGAAACTTCCTATACCCGTAGCTGGAGAACTTTAGCATGCTACAATAGGTCGTAACGGAATATCTTTCTTACGGATTTTAGGCAAACCATAAAACTTTGGGGCTGAGCAACCTTTGGGGTAAAATTTTCTTTACATTTGTAAAATAAAATTTCTGCACATTTGTATTTTGTCTTTAAAAAAAGACAAAAACACAGTGATTACGAGAGCAGGCAAAGGAAACACAGTTGTAATTATGAATTCTGCAGATTATGAAACAAGAGATAGCACCCTTTTAATGGATAAAAATACTTACAAAGAAATAAAAATTGATCCCAAGGACAGAAACACACAGCAGTTGGGAAAAGAACTTGGAATTTTAAAAGACAGTAGACTAATTACCCCTCAAATGTACAGAAAATTTTCCCCCAAGGTTGTTCAGCCCCAAAGTTTTATGGTTTGCCTAAAATCTATCAGAAATATATTCCGTTACGTCCTATTGTAGCGTGTTATAGTTCTCCAGCTACGAGTATAGGAAGTTTCTTAGCCACCATTTTTAAGCGTCTTTTAAGCACACAGAAATCCTATATAAAAAAATCCCATGAATCTTGTCGAGAAGTTAAAACATCAAAGTACAACAGAAAAATCTATCTTTTCTAGTTTTGATGCAATTTTTATGTATCTTTCATCGTCATCCGATGTCCATAAATGTGAGCAGGCCTCACAAAGAAAGTTAGAGGAAAATTCAGCTTGGTCAGATTACAAAACTTAGGAAATTGATGCAATAATGACCCTTTTTCGTCTTTGCAACAAGTTCTCCTCGTATTTTAGGTTCCGAAAAAAAATTTCCTTCAAATCATGGGCCTATCCATTGACACTGTTTTGTCTCCTTATTTGGCAAATTTTTACATGGATTTCATAAAACAGTCTGCTTTAAATAGTTTCCACTTAAAACACTCTATCTGGTTTCGTTTCGTGAATGATATCCTTTCTGCTTGGGAACATGGACAAGACCTTTTGACATAATTGAACTCTTTTGATTTGAATCTTCAGTTCACAATGGAACTTGAAGATTCAGGTAAGCTGCCTTTCTTGGATGTTTTGATTGTAAAAACTGCTCCTAGCCTTGAATTTTCTATATAAAGAAAGCCGACCCATAATGATCGATATCTAAATTTCTCTCCATATCACCCTCCTTCTGTGAAAAGAGGGGTAATGATCTCTTTAGTCAACAGAGTTTTGAAAATCAGTTCTCGTAATCACATAAATTCCTAATTAAACTATATCAAAGATATTCTATTCTGCAATGGTTACCCAATAAAACTTGTTGAAGATATCATAGATAAACGATTAAATAGATAAAACAAGAAAATAGGGAGCCTGTCCCCCTTGATTCTGTTACCCCGGCAATTGAGAATAAAACTTTCATCATTTTACCATACATCCCAAAACTTAGCGATAGACTTTTAAACAAACGATAACTTTTAATCTTTTAACAATTTTTCAACTCAGGAAAAGATAAAACTGACCCTGTACTGGGTAGTGGTGTCTACAGAATCCCGTGTTCATGTGGGAAATTTTACATTGATAGGACCAATCAACAATTAGGTGAACGTTTGCATAAACATAAAATTTCAATAGATAAGACCCTGAGATTGGAAAACAAATTTGATTTGGCATCGGCCCTGCATATATTTGAAAATCCGACACATCTGGTTCTTTTTGACGAGGCAACCTTAATACCTACTGTAAATGGCCTACCACAATCTTTTAAAGAGATAATTGAGATAAAAAAATATTTAAACTGAAATTTAGCAATAAATAGAGAAACTGGAGATATTTCATTCAGCCCAATTTATAACAATTTAATTATGAAGGACTCAATGAATATTTTCGCCCGGTCTAACTCGAAATAACCTATCTGCACATCAAATGAAGACCGAATCTGTAGACCAACTAAAGCTAAAGCAAAACAAAGGATTATTGCTCAATCAACCTGGTAAATTTATTTTTCATTGATTCCAACCTGGTTCTTATTTAGTTTATGTTTTTTCGTTTTAAGTTCGAAGTTCGAAGTTTCGTTTTAAGTTTTAAGTTTTCCTTTCGTTTTCGTTTTTACTTCGAAAGGTTCGATTTTTGTTAGTTTCTTCCTTTCTCTTTTCTTTCTTTTTTTTGTTTAGCACTGAGGATGACTTGGCGTAGATCCTTGTCCAAATATTTGCTTGTTTCTTTGCTTCATGGTTCAGCACTGGCTGACAAAATCCTCGTTTTTTCACCCTCTTTAATTTTATTTTTCATTTTGTTATTGTCTTTACTCTTTGAGTTTCATTTGTCATGTATAGCCAGTGTGGTCTTAGAGTGTATTTTTGTTAGTTATGGTGTTCAATAAGGAATCGTAATCTTCAGATCATGTCCAAAAGTGCTTATTGCGGCTCATGTACTATTATTATTCTCTAATAGTGCTTCAAAACTCAAAAAGCAACCATTTAGTCCGGTTAAAAATAATAAGTTCATGGCGTAATTGCTTGCTGAAACCGCGTACAATAAACGTAATAATTGTTTGTGGTACATAGATGGGTACCTACTACACAACTGAGGCTCTATTTGCTATACCCTAAACCTTATTTGCATATTCAATAAGCCTCATCAGCATAAACCAGCCGGAACCTCATTTATGTGTACATGTCTGCACATGATTAACATATATTCAACCTTCACTGAATAAGGCTTTAGTAAACCGATTTATATGAATTCAAATGGAATAGTAGAATCGGGCGTAATCAGAGGAATGAGCACTTAGGTAAGCCATTTTATTTGATTTCAAATTGGACTAATTTAATTTTTGATATAGTATTGAATTTTACTTGACAACATATATTAACATAGGCACAGGAAAACCGCTTGTATCATCATATTTATGGGAATGAGCGCTTATGTCAACACTTTTTAAGAGACAAGTTATGGTCATCCATTCCCCACCTCCAAGGGTCCCTAATGAACCTTCCCCACTTTTTGCCCCCTCCAAAAAATAAAAATAAATAAGAACAAATTTAAAAATGAAAAAAAAAATAAAAATTCAAAAACTTAACAAAAATAAAAACAAATTTGATAATGAAAAAAATATCAAAATAGAAATTAGTTAAAAAAGAAGAAAACAACCAAAAATAAACATAAATTTAAAAATGAAAAATTCAAAAATAAAAATTAATTAAAAAAGAAAAAAAACAACCAAAAATAAAAACCAATTTAAAATTAAAAAAAAAAAATTCGATAAATAACCAAAAAATGGGACAAAACAAAAAAATAGGCTTAATGTCTCAGCAATCCTATACTATAATGTATCTTGTTAATACTCTGTGTTCACATGACAAATCTATGAATAAAGTTTTTAGAGGGAATTGAATGAAACCATTTCAATTTTTTTTAGGAATCCTAAATTAAGTGAATATAAAGCGGGATTTAAATTTATAATATTAAAAGGTACCGAAAATAAAATTTTAATGACATTGAAATAAACTGAAAAAATGGAAAATAATCAAACAAAACTAAGTCCAAAAAATGATTTCATTACAAGTATTGTTTTTCTAAATTTAAAAATCATGATTAGCATATGTATACCATGTTTCACTTTGTATTTCTTTTGGTATTGGCTTGAAAAATCATCTTGTAACCTTATATTTGAATTTACACTTTCAAATATTTTCAATATTTTTATATTTGAATGTACACATCATAAAGTTATCGTTGTGCAGAATGCTGACAAAGACGAATATTTGCACTACGAAATGACTATTAGCGGTAACACTATTGGAAATGTAAGCGTGCGTTGTAATGACAGTGAGAGATTAGAATCCTTTGGAGTACCGAAAGATTGAACTCTTCTGATGGTGAATACACAAGAGTAATATTTCCAGAGATGTTAGTTCTCAAAGAGAATACAAACATAAAACTACTAATAGATGACGAAGGCCAGCTTTTCGCTACTGCTGGTGGTAACACGTTAGTCATTGATAGATCCTATCGCCATCTTTCTGGTATTAGCATTCAAATGAAAGCAAAGAAAAAAAACGAAACGCCTATTGCTGCACCAATATCATAAGCCATATCTTGTCTACGTGCCGGATCTGTTACCTGTGTAAAAATGATGTGGTAATAGACAATAAAATTGCAGCAAAACAAAAAGGGTATAGGCAGATAATATCACTAAGTATTATAAAGAAGAATCGATGAAAAACAAAGCGCATGTGAACATTATTAGTACTATCGGTCGCATATTAACAGATACAGTCAATTAAATCAATAATACCAATGTCGAAACGTATATTGAGCGTTTAGGTGACACCAGAGTAAAAATTTTGTATGACTAAGAATGGATTAATGATTATTCTACCGGATACGAACTAAGAGAAGACAATACCTACACTATCAAGAGAAAACATGATGAATTATTTTATTCAACAGATTCAAAATTTCCGAAGCTGTTCAATGATATTAATATTATGTAGTATTGTATGTAACATTTTTACAATAAAAATAATCCTTTGTATTTTGGTGTTATGATAGGAATTTTTAACAGGTTCATATTAGAATTTGACACCATATTTTGATATGAGGTTGACAAAGAAAATTTGAAACGTGTTTTAGTTGCAGGCTCACTACCAGAAATTTAATAAATGCACTTTTGACAACAACAAAATCAGCTAGTAGGTAAGCTCCGAGTGTCTTAGTTGCTGACTGAGTATCACACATTTTTAATAAAAGCACTTTTGACTACAACAATATCAGCTAGTTGGTAAATTCAGTGTGTTTTATTTGCTGACCGAGTAACGAAAATTTAATGAAAGAACGTTTGAATACAAAAACTCAACTAATTGATAAATTCCGTGTGTTTTAGATGCAGGCTGAGTACCAAAGATATAATAAAATCAGCTTTGACTGCAAGAATCTCACCTAGTTAGTAAATTCCGAGTCTTTTAGCTACCGATTGAGATACCACAATTTTTAATGGAAGCACTTTTGAGTACAACAAATTCAGCTAGTTGGTATATTCCGAGTGTTTTAGTTGCTGATTGAGTAACAAAAATTTTATCAATGCACTTTTGAGTACAAATAAAAAACTAAGTAAAAAAACAATGTCATTACAAATACTGTTTTTCTAAATTAAAAAATCATGACTAGCATATGTATACTATTTTATTTTGTATTTTAAAAATAACACAAGTATATCTTTTGCTGTTCCACTGGAAAATTATCTTGTGATATTATATTTGAATGTGCACTTTCATTATTGACTGTGGAACATTAAGAAATTGACTGTTATCACCAGAAATTTAATTATAATGTGTGGGTATAATAAAAGCTTGTGGAATACTACATTAAGCCAATATGAATATTTTGTGTAAATATGTAGTTTCAAACGTTCCATTATTTCAATAAGAATGTTTCATTGAATTAATTTGTTATGTTTTCAATATTTTATAAGGCCGACCCTGTGGTACTCCATGTTAGTATCTATAGTAGTTGGTTTATTATATGTTTTAGGTCAATATTAGTTGTGCACTGGAAAAATATAAATTTACATCATATTTAAAAAAAAGTGAAGATAAAACATTCCAATAAAGTGTGTGCATATAATGTTATCGTTTATCGTAGATAAAGTTATCGTTGCGTTGTATGCTGACAAAGACAGTATTTGAACTATGAAACAACTACTAGTGGTAACACCATTGGCAACGTATGCGTTCGTCGTCATGAAAGTGAGAGATTAGAATTCTTTGGAGTACCGAAAAGATTCAACTCTTATGATGGTGATATGCGAGAGCAACATTTTTCTGATGATAGTGCTCAAAATGAATGCAAACATAAAACTTTTAATTGATGACGAAGGCCAGCTTCTTGCTACTACTGATTATAACACGTTACCCATTGATAGATCCTATCACCATCTTTCTAGTATTTGCATTCAAATGAAAGCAAAGGAAAAAAGAAAAGCCTACTGCTGCAACAATATCATAGGCCACATCTTGTCTTCGTGTCGGTACTCTTAACTGTGTAAAAATAATGTGGTAATAAACCGTGAAATCAAAGGCAAAATAAAAAAAAGTATGGGCAGATAATATCACCAAGGATTACAAAGACAAATCGATGAAAAACAAAGCGCATGTGAACATTATTATTACTATTGATCGCACACCAACAGATACAGTCAGTGATTCCAATAATACCTATGTCCAAACACATATTGAGCCTATATGTGACACCACAGTAAAAATTGTGTATGATTCAAAATGGATTAATGATTATTCTACTGGTTACGAACTAAGAGAAGAATGCAGCTACACTATCAAGAGAGAACATGATGAATAATTTAATGGAACAGATTCAAAATGTCCAAAGTTGTTGAACGATATTAATAATGCAAAGCATTGTATGTACCATGATTTCAATAAAAATGATCCTTTGTATTTTGGTGTTACGATAGGTATTTTTAACAATTTCATGTTAGAATTGTACATACTAGTTTTATAATTAGGTTGACATAGGCAATTTGAATTCTGTTTTAGTTGCAGGCTGACTATCAGAAATTTAATAAATGCACTTTTGACTGCAACAAACTCAGTTAGTAGGTAAGTTCCGAGGGTTTTAGTTTGCTGACGGAGCATCGAAAAATTAATAAAAGCACTTTTGAGTACATAAAACTCCACCAATTGATAAATTCCGTGTGTTTTAGTTGCAGGCTGAGTACCAAAAATTTAACAAAAACACTTTTGACTACAATAATCTCACCTAGTTGGTAAATTCCGGGTGTTTTAGTTACCGACTGGGATACCACAACTTTTTAATAAAAACACTTTTCAGTGCAGCAAATTCAGCTAGTTGGTTTATTCTGAGTCTTTTAGTTGCTGATTGGGGTAACAAAATTTAATGAAAGCACTTCACAGCACAAAAAAATCAGCTTCTTGATAAATTCCGTGTGGTACTTGCAGGCTGAGTACCAAAGATTTAGTATAAGCATTTATGAGTACAACAATCTCGACTAGTTGGTAAATTCTGATTCTTTTTGTTACCGACTGGATATCAAAGACTTAATAAAAGCACTTTTGAGTATAACAATCTCAGTTATTTCGTATATTCAAAGTGTTTTAATTGCTGATTGACTAATCAGAATTTGATGAAAGCACTTTTGAGTAAAACAAACACGGCTAGTTAATAAATCCCGTGTGTTTTATCCGCTGAATGAGAACCAAAAATTTAATAAAAACACTTACGAATACAATAATCTCAGCTAGTTGGTAAATTCCAAATCTTTAATTTATCGACTAGTTGTATCAAAATTTAATAAAAGCAGTATTGAGAACAACAAAATGAGTTAGTTGATATATATTGTGTGTCTCACTGGCTGGCTCAGTACCAAAAATTAAATCAAAGCACTTTTGAGAAAAGCAAACTGGGCTAGTTGATAAATTCCGTGTATTTTACTTGCAGACTGAGTACCAAAAATTAAAGAAAATCACTGTTGAGTACACCAATCTTAGCTATGAGTAGGACTTACAAGTCCCTTGCCTTCTCAAGACCAGAACATAATTTGCACTTAACTGAAGAAAAATTGTATTAATTCCAGTAAATTTCTCAAAATCTTAATAATTTTCAATTTATTAAACTTCAAAAGTTAAAACACTAAGCAAAATTTCAGTAATACTCCCTAAAAGTTTCACCTTAATACCCTTAGCATCATTAGTTACAGTAACCGTAGAAGCAGTATTAAGAGTATAAACATAGTGCTTTCTGGCTAGTTCGAAATCCACCACAACTTACCCGGAAAGGTATAATTTAACAATATATGCCACTCTCCGAAGTTTTATTATGTCATCCTTTTGACAACATACATGCTGATAATTCGTTTTGATTTAGATTAACATCCACCTAAATGGTCCTTGATAGTTTCAAATTAATTGATTAAGTTTAAAATTAAAGTTAATACCATCAACCGTTCCAAAAGCATTGCTGGTACGTCCTCTTAATAACTTGTGTGGGCATAGTGTGCTTTGATGTAGTTCAATGCAGTTTCAATATTGCCTTAAATTTTCGCCTTAATACTCTTAGATTTAGTAGCAGTAGTAGCAGCATACTTACTAATAGTAGCAGTCAAAGTAGTAGTAGCAGTAGAATTGGCTGTAATAGCCTTAGCTTCAGTAGCAATAGCGATAGTAGTAGTAGTATTATTAATAGCAGTAGTAGCAGTAATAATAATATAAGTAGTAGTGTTAGTCCCTGTCGAAGATCTTACGACAAATTTTTATTTACACAGTGTCCTGGTATAAAACAAACCAAAATAATAATACATCGTGGCAACATCGTTCTTTATTTAGGCCTATGAAATGGAGACGCTAAATTAATAATGCTTGCTTTTTGTGATTATTCGCTGAGTTGATCATAATAGTTGGGACTATTTTCTTAACTCAACTATTTCTATGAAGACTAAAACAAGAGCCGGGGTTGGGAGACCAAAACATGTTTTTTGCTATTCCGGTGCCTACACTAACTGTATTTGACTTACTTGACTTGACACTCTTGCCCAGCAGGGTCGCCAAGGTAGAGGGAACTGGTTGACAGCGTTGTCAGTCTTCTCCAAGCAGCGCTGCCCATGGCTAAGGATAGGGCTTCATTTGGGTCGTTGTTGCAGATTATTAGGCGTTGATTTATAATATCATCCCATCTGGTGCGCTGCCTCCCTCACGGATGTTTCCAGACAATCGAGGGATTGAAGTCCGATATGATCCTTGCAGTGGTAGTTGGTGGGAGGCGGAGTCAGTGGCCGTATCATCTTAGAAAACAAGTTTCTACTTGGGCAGAGTGGTTTGCTAACTTGAAACTCCTCAGGATCTCAGTATTGCGGATATTGTCATACCATTTGAAGCCTTCAACTCGACGCCAGTGTCTAGTTTGGATGGTATCGACCTTTTTTAGCTGTGTCTAGGTTATTGGCCATGTCTCAGAAGAGTACAGCATGATGCTAGAGCCTGTGGCGTTGTAGATACGGGCTTTTGTAAGTAAACTAATTTGCTGTTTGTGGAAGACTGCTGTCAGGAACCGTCCGAATACAGAGTTCGCCTTCGCTGATCTGGCTCAGATTTCGGCGTCAATTGTGCCATTTGAAGCAATATTATGGTGAATTTTTAGCATGATTTTCAAAGCCATAAGAACGCAGGCATATTTTAAACATAACACAACTGTAAGTTAATAATCTTTTGGCTCTCTAACTGTGAGAACATATTCTGTATTTCTTAATACGTTTTATTGCGGTTTTATACTTAAAATGTGGGTAAATTTTTACCAAATCATATTATTGAGTTAGGAATAAAGTGACTACACCATTCCATGCCTTTTTTTATGCTGATTATGAATATAATAGGCTAATCATTTCTATCGGAATTGAATTTCAGCTCGGTAAATATCTACCAAATCATATTATTGACTTACACATAAAGTGAATATACCACTTGATGCCTTTTTTTATGCTGATTACAAATATAATAATGATTTCTAGGCTATTGGAAATGAATTTGAGCCCCCCCTATATATGCCAATTCAGGTTATATATTTCTATATTAGGGGGGGGGGGGGTAAAGTTTAAACTTACCTCCCATTTACATCAGAAACAAAATTTGCCCCCCCCCCCTCTAATGTAGAAATATATACCCTGAATTGGCATATAGGTAAAGTTCTACCAAATCCTATTATTGAGTTAGAACTAAAGTAAATACACCATTTGATGCCTTTTTTTATGCTGATAACAAATGATTATTATAACGAATGATAGAAATGATTATTATATTTGTAATCAGCATAAAAAAACACATCAAATGGTGTATTCACTTTTGTCCTAACTTAATAATATGATTTGGTAGAACTTTACCGGCATATATAGAGGGGAGGGGCTGAAATTCATTTCCCATAGAAATGATTATTATATTTGTAATCAGTATAAAAAAAGGCATCAAGTGGTATATTCACTTTATGCATAAGTCAATAATATGATTTAGTAAATATTTACCTTCAGCTCCCCCCTAACCTAACCTCATCCCCATATGTGCAAATATATATCTTGAATTGACATATAAAGGGGGGGGGGCTAAAATTCATTTCTGATAGAAATGATTGTTATATTCATAATCAGCATAAAAAAAAGGCATTGAATGGTATATTCACTTTATTTGATACTCAATAATATGATTTGGTAAAATTTACCAAAATGTGAACTCTAGCAAGTAGACAATGGAAAAAAGTGGATTTATTTCTATAGCCTAGGGCTGTAATATGTAGGAAATGTCTAAGTCCTAAACTTCACTCATCTTGCCTAGCATCTAGCTATGGACATCCACCACATGGCTAATATGGGA
Organism: Artemia sp. Qi Xiang Cuo; assembly: GCF_049724085.1. NCBI lineage: Eukaryota > Metazoa > Arthropoda > Branchiopoda > Anostraca > Artemiidae > Artemia > Artemia sp. Qi Xiang Cuo. The sequence goes on along the minus strand of NC_142809.1, from coordinate 49,824,683 downwards.
GTAAAGTTCATTTGTGATCCAAATGGATGTTATATTTATATTGAGGATGCAATTCTAGGTATATATTTACACATTAGGGGGGTAGGGTATATATTCTATGAATATATAGGCTCTAAGAAATTCATGAATTTCTTAGAAAAACAAAGAAAGAAGTGAAGATAAAGGCTCTCCCCCTGCAAAATGTGTTAACTAGGATTATTCTACACATTATGGAGTAAGAATTGTTTTCTTAATATGTTTCCTTTTGTCCAGCTGGACTCCTAGGCTTAAAATACTGGTTGGCTGGTTGGGTAATTTAAAGATTTGTATGTATATACACTGTCAAGTTAGCCATGTCAAGGCTCAATACACTGTCAAGTCTCACATTAGCCTTATTTTCTATGCATCTTTAGTAGGAAAATAAAAATTTGTAGGCTACTACAGTAGTACACAAAATGTTGTAGTAAATAAAATGTACTAGCCTACCAATAGTGTTAGGTTATGCTGCCATCTTTTTATTTTCGTTCTGATATAAGTAGACCAGGTATGCTATAAGATGTTTCAAAAAAAAAAAATTCTTCTATAACCTCAAATCTGAAATTGAAATTGGGTAAAATTCTGCTTCTGTTGGGTAAAATTCTACTTTTGCTACTTTTGGCTATCCTGGAAAGGGGTTATGTTAGGTAAATGAAACTTTCAGTAAAGGGTCTACAGGCTAAAGTGTGTCCTGGTTAGGTATTTTGAAGTACCTACCTCCGCTCCTTCTCCCTCTGGAGGGTCCTGAAATTTGCCTACATGACAGGTGAAGATTGTCATGACCACATGAACTATTGAAGTTTTGACAAAACAAGATCTTACCTGAATTTTCAGTTATCAGTTTCTTTTTCTCTGGTTTTAGGTCTGAAAATGCAATTCTTAGGCCTTCTATTTCAGTAGAATTTTTAGCTATATATCAATGGTTTTTTTTTCAAAATTTAGGAAATGTGTTTGCATATTTAAAACTACAAACTGCAGTTTTTATACTTTCAAAACTTTTATTTACAAAAATTTCATTTTTTGCAATAAAAACCTTAATTGAATAATAATTAAATATTAATGACAAATTTACCAAGTAAACAACAGTAAATCCTCATTTTTTCACAGTGCTTGCACATGCAAAGGTTTAGGTCTAGGTGTTTACCCCCCTCCATGGAAAATACTCCTTGTAGTTGACTGGTCTCCAATCACTTTCAACTTGCAAAAAAGACTAGAGCTCTTAATTTCTGAAGTAATGAGCACCCTCCAAAGTCTCTACAACCTGGATTTGGAGGTGAGGATGAGGAAGGGGCAGTCCCCCTCCTATTCAGAATAAATACCTCCACCCTCCACTCCTTGCTCCCTTAGAACTAATGCTATATTTATCTGAAGGCTCAATGAGAGATGGATGTTTTGGTATAAAAATGCAGAATTTAAAGTATCTTCCTCCCTCCATAACTGCAAAACTATCAGAAAATCCTCTTTGTAGAAGTTTAAGTGCTTTTTTAATTTTGTAATTTGTCTATTATTTACAGATAACTATCTGCTATTGGGACTTATTCAGAATTTTTTCACAGGGGATTTTTCTATGGGGGAGAGAGAGATTATCTGGGGTAATTTTTCAAGTGGAGAAACTTTTCCAAAATAATTATCCTAAATTCTTCTACAAAATTCTATTTATTTGTCTCTCTTCCCCTTTGCATGCACAATTCACAACTTTACATACATATGGAATGTTACAGCATAATGGTTCAGGGGAAATTTTCAACAGGGATCATATTTTCCAGTAAGATTTTTCCTTTGTAAAATGTGGTTAGTGTCCACAAAGATGTTGCAAGGTGACAACTTTTTCTTATTACACAAAAATGTTTCTGGTGTTTATTTTACTTCATCATTGCTGCTCCCCCCATCTCATCAGTAATAATAAAGGCACAGACTGAATGTATATATGGGAACTAAGGAGAATTAGACAACAAGTCCCAAAAACTAATTTTGTTTTCATCTGAAGGCTCAGAGGTTTAGAAAATCAGGCCATTGAAATGTCTTCTTTTTGGTATCTTACCAAACATTACCTTTTGTATCTTACTGTATCTGTGCATTATGAAGCATATCACTTCAGATAAAGGATTAAAATAAACACTAGAAACATTTTTGTACAATAAGAAGGGAGATGTCAACTTGCAGCACCCTTGCAGACAACACCTATAAAATCTTGTTAGACAATTTGATCCCTGTTTAAAGAAAATTCTTCACAAAAATTTTCTCCCTGCAGAAAATTCCCTTAAATAATTTTCCCTCCACCTGCAGAAAAAAAAAACAACGAAAAATGTCCATATGTTTCTCAATAACATACTATCTGTAAGCAATGGGCAAATTAAAAAACTTGAAAAGCCAATTAAACTTCTATAATAGGGTTCTCTGATTGTTTTGTAGTAAGAGCGGGGGGGGGAGGGGAAATACCTCAAAGGGTGCATTTTAATGCTAAAATAACCCAGCTCTCATTTAGGCTTCAGATAAATACATAATTAGCTCTAAGGGAGAGACAAGAGGAGGATAGAGGTAAATATTGATATATAACCCCAGGGGCTGTAACCACAACTTTTGTAAAGAACATAAAGAACATTATCCTTCATAAACAAACTATCTAAAATCCAAACCAACTACTGCTCCAATTCCAGGCCTTCTGATCCAGAATACTCATATGATACTGTACCATACTAACAAATCCATGCTAGGCACACTGGATACAGGACTGCAGCTTGGATTTCAAGTTTGGGGGAGGGATTTAAAGAATATGTCAACAAAATCATCCAGTATGCCTACAAATGCAGATGCATATAAGCTAAATTTCCAAGGTAACTAGGTGAATTTCTAAAGGTGCCAATACACAGCACTGACACCTTGGAACTTCCCCCTCCCCATCTTATGACATCCCCCCTTAACTGCACCCCTGACTGGATATTGTGGTTTTAATCCATTGAATATTGGATCTTTTAGCCACACAAGCAAACATTCATTATGTAGAAATGTATTGTTTGTTGTATTCTTTTAGTTATTTGGTATAACTTTGCATTCTTGAACTCACAATACATTTTGAACATTGGTGCATCAGGTGTATATTGAAAAATATTGGCAACAAATATATTTTGACTTGATTTGACTCAGCTCTGCTTTTCTGTCCACCAAGGTGAGACTTAGATGTTGGCTCAGCTCTCAAGGACTGGACAACCAAAAGTTACGTAAGGAAATCTGGTGCTAATGTGAACTGGAACTTTCCATTTTCAATCAAATCAGCCCTCTCTGAAGTTTATATGAGCATCCCTTGTATAAGAACCATATATGCACCCAGGGCATAACTTACAATGCCTGCCCCTGGGCCCTAGGGGTTTGCGTCAACACAGGGGTTCTTCTTATCTGACCTTTGAACTATTTTAACGAAATGGCTGTCTCAAAATTTTTATTGAATGGGTTTGAGGAAAAAAGAGTGTTTGGGGAGGGACTAGTTGCCCTCGGATATCTTATTACTCTTAAAAAGTGAACTAGAACTTTCAATTTTCAATTAAATGAGCCCCCTCTCAATTTTATACAAGCATCCATTTCATTAGAACCATATATACCCCCAGGACAATACTTACAACGCCTACCCTTGGGCCCTGAAGGGTTGTGTTGACACCAAAGTTTTTGTTATCTAATTTTTGAACAACTTATTAAAACATGACTATCTCAAAATTTAAAGTTGATGAGTTTGGGGGAAAAGAATGTTGGGGGAAAGTTGCCCTTCAATCTCTTGACTCTCAAAAATTGAACTAGAACTTTCAATTTCCAATCAAATGAGCCCTCTATGAAGTTTATACGAGTATCCCTTTCATAAGAACCATACATGCCTTCAGGGCATAACTTAGAACGCCTTCCCCCTGGTCCTGGGGGGTTGTATTGACACCAGAGTTTTTCTTATCTGAACTTTGAACTATTTTTAACAAAATGTTTATCTAAAAATTTTCATCAGATTGGTTTGGAAAAAGAAGGCGTGGGGGGGGCTTGTTGCCCTTGGATCTCTCTTGACTCTTAAAAAATTAACTCGAATTTTCAATTTCCAATCAAATGAGCCCATTCTGAAGTTTATACAAGCATCCCTTTCATAAGAACCATATATGCCCCAGGGCATGACTTGCAATGCATGGCTCAGGGCCCTGGGGGGTTGTGTCAACACCTGACTTTTTGTTATCTGATGTTTGAAATATTTTTAACAAAATGGCTACATCAAAATTCTATCAGATGCATTTGAGGACAAAGGGGTGTGGGGAGGCTAGTTGCCCTCCAATCTCTTTTGTCTCTCAAAAACTGAACTAGAACTTACAATTTCCGATGAAATGAACCCTCTCTGAAGTTTTACGAGCATCCCTTTTATAAGAACCATATATTCCCCCAGGGTATAACTTACAATCCCTGCCCTTGGGCCCTGGGGGCTGTGTTGACTCCGGAGTTTATGTTATATGGTCTTTGAATTATTAAAAAAATGGCTATCTGAAAGTTCTTATCAGATGGGTTTGAGGAAAAAGAGCTTGGAGGAGAAGGGGGGCTAGGTGTCCTCTGATCTCTATTGACTCTTGAAAATGAACTGGATCTTTCAATTTCCAATCAAATGAGCCCTCTCTAATGTTTATACCAGCATCCCTTCCATAAGAACCATATATCCCCCAACGGCATAACTTACAACGCCTGCCCCCGACCCCGGGGGGTTATGTCAACACTGGAAGTTTTTTTTTCTGACCTTTGAACTATTTTTAACAAAATGGCTATCTCAAAATTTTTATCAGATGCTTTTGGGAAAAAAGGCGTGGGGGGCCTTTTTACCCTCTGATATCTTTTGACTCTTAAAAAGTGAACCAGAACTGTCAATTTCCAATCAAATGAGCCCTCTTTGAAGTTTATACGAGCATGCCTTTCATAAGTACCATATGCCCCCTGGGCATAAATTACAACACCTGCCCCCAGGCCCCTGGGAGTTGTGTTGACACTGGAGTTTTTGTTATGTGATCATTGAACCATTTTTAACAAAATGGCTATCTCCAAATTTTATCAGATCCATTTTGGAGAAAAAGGGCTGGGGGGGGGGGGGCTTGTTGCCCTTTGATCGCTTTTGACTCTTAAAAAGGGCATTAAAACTCTCGATTTCTAGTCCAATGAGCCCCCTTTGAAGTTTATACAACAACCCCTTCCATATGAAGTGCCTCTGGGGAAAAAAAAATATAATGATAAATAAATAATGTAACATTGGGGCCATATGACCTTTACTATAGGCAACACTATAGCATTGCCTCTGATAAGCAAGCAAATTATTTTATTTAGCATTTATTTTACTCTGCTGTGACAACTCCATACAAGCTCCCCAAAACACGAAAAAAATAAAAACGTATGGAATTGAATACAAAATAAGTAAACAGAATTTAAAAAATAGATATTGTTGGACATTCTATCCCTTATTTTCTACCTGTATTACGTGTCTACCAAGAAATATGCCCCCCAAAGATGTCATGACCTATGAAGCCCCAGACCCTAACTTATGCCTTATGGCCATTGTTCACAAACTGGTTTCATAGTAAAAGGACAAACAGGTTTGATTTTGACTCTTTACTTCGCTTGAAAATTTCATAGATCATTTCTTGAGCCAACAGATGATCAGAATTTTATTGGGAGGGGATTTTCGTGGGTGCCCTAAGGGAGCATGAGATTTTTGTACCTGATCAGTTTAAAACCTGTATCTCTGAGTCCCTGGGTCAAACAGACTGTTCTTCCTTTTACTCAACTTGAACTATGGCAATTACAAGTAAAACAAGGGCAACTTTGAACAGAAAGGAAGGTATTCTTTAAGTAAAACTGAAATGAATTGATCTTCTTATATTCTAATAAAAACGATAATGTCTATTCGTAATCGGTATAGTTAAAATAAATGTTATCTACTAACTTAAGTCCCATACATCCTCATGGGACGTCTAGGGCATGCACAATTGCATGCACAATTCACAACTTTACATACGTATGGAATGTTACAGCATAATGGTTCAGGGGAAATTTTCAACAGGGATCATATTTTCCAGTAAGATTTTTCCTTTGTAAAATGTGGTTAGTGTCCACAAAGATGTTGCAAGGTGACAACTTTTTCTTATTACACAAAAATGTTTCTGGTGTTTATTTTACTTCATCATTGCTGCTCCCCCATCTCATCAGTAATAATAAAGGCACAGACTGAATGTATATATGGGAACTAAGGAGAATTAGACAACAAGTCCCAAAAACTAATTTAGTTTTCATCTGAAGGCTCAGAGGTTTAGAAAATCAGGCCATTGAAATGTCTTCTTTTTGGTATCTTACCAAACATTACCTTTTGTATCTTACTGTATCCGTGCATTATGAAGCATATCACTTCAGATAAAGGATTAAAATAAACACTAGAAACATTTTTGTACAATAAGAAGGGAGATGTCAACTTGCAGCACCCTTGCAGACAACACCTATAAAATCTTGTTAGACAATTTGATCCCTGTTTAAAGAAAATTATTCACAAAAATTTTCTCCCTGCAGAAAATTCCCTTAAATAATTTTCCCTCCACCTGCAGAAAAAAAAAACAACGAAAAATGTCCATATGTTTCTCAATAACATACTATCTGTAAGCAATGGGCAAATTAAAAAACTTGAAAAGGCAATTCAACTTCTATAATAGGGTTCTCTGATTGTTTTGTAGTTAGAGAGAGGGGGGGGGGGAGGGGAAATACCTCAAAGGGTGCATTTTAATGCTAAAATAACCCAGCTCTCATTTAGGCTTCAGATAAATACATAATTAGCTCTAAGGGAGAGACAAGGGGAGGATAGAGGTAAATATTGATGTATAACCCCAGGGGCTGTAACCACAACTTTTGTAAAGAACATAAAGAACATTATCCTTCATAAATAAACTGTCTAAAATCCAAACCAACCACTGCTCCAATTCCAAGTCTTCTGATTCAGAATCCCAGAATACTCATATGATACGGTACCATACTAACAAATCCATGCTAGGCACACTGGATACAGGACTGCAGCTTGGTTTTCAAGTTTGGGGGAGGGATTTAAGGAATATGTCAACAAAATCATCCAGTATGCCTACAAATGCAAATGCATATAAGCTAAATTTCCAAGGTAACTAGGTGAATTTCTAAAGGTGCCAATACACAGCACTGACACCTTGGAACTTCCCCCTCCCCATCTTATGACATCCCCCCTTAACTGCACCCCTGACTGGATATTGTGGTTTTAATCCATTGAATATTGGATCTTTTAGCCACACAAGCAAACATTCATTATGTAGAAATGTATGGTTTGTTGTATTCTTTTAGTTATTTGGTATAACTTTGCATTCTTGAACTCACAATACATTTTGAACATTGGTGCATCAGGTGTATATTGAAAAATATTGGCAACAAATATATTTTGACTTGATTTGACTCAGCTCTGCTTTTCTGTCCACCAAGGTGAGACTTAGATGTTGGCTCAGCTCTTAAGGACTGGACAACCAAAAGTTACCTAAGGAAATCTGGTGCTAATGTGAACTGGAACTTTCCATTTTCAATCAAATCAGCCCTCTCTGAAGTTTATATGAGCATCCCTTGTATAAGAACCATATATGCACCCAGGGCATAACTTACAATGCCTGCCCCTGGGCCCTAGGGGTTTGCGTCAACACAGGGGTTCTTCTTATCTGACCTTTGAACTATTTTTAACGAAATGGCTGTCTCAAAATTTTTATTGAATGGGTTTGAGGAAAAAAGAGTGTTTGGGGAGGGACTAGTTGCCCTCAGATATCTTTTGACTGTTAAAAATTGAACTAGAACTTTCAATTTTCAATTAAATGAGCCCCCTCTGAAGTTTATACAAGCATCCATTTCATAAGAACCATATATGCCCCCAGGACAATACTTACAACGCCTACCCCTGGGCCCTGAAGGGTTGTGTTGACACCAAAGTTTTTGTTATCTAATTTTTGAACAACTTATTAAAACATGACTATCTCAAAATTTAAAGTTGATGAGTTTGGGGGAAAAGAATGTTGGGGGAAAGTTGCCCTTCAATCTCTTGACTCTCAAAAATTGAACTAGAACTTTCAATTTTCAATTAAATTAGCCCTAAATTAAGTTTATACGAGCATCCCTTTCATAAGAACCGTACTTGCTTTCGGAGCATAACTTAGGACGCCTGCCCCGGGTCCTTGGGGGTTGTATTGACACAAGAATTTTTCTTATGTGACCTTTGAACTATTTCTAACAAAAAGGTTATCTAAAAATTTTCATCAGATTGGTTTGGAAAAAGAAGGCGTGGGGGGGGCTTGTTGCCCTTGGATCTCTCTTGACTCTTAAAAAATTAACTCGAATTTTCAATTTCCAATCAAATGAGCCCATTCTGAAGTTTAGACAAGCATCCCTTTCATAAGGACCATATATGCCCCAGGGCATGACTTGCAATGCATGGCTCAGGGCCCTGGGGGGTTGTGTCAACACCTGGCTTTTTGTTATCTAATGTTTGAAATATTTTTAACAAAATGGCTACATCAAAATTCTGTCAGATGCGTTTGAGGACAAAGGGGTGTGGGGAGGCTAGTTGCCCTCCAATCTCTTTTGTCTCTCAAAAACTGAACTAGAACTTACAATTTCCGATGAAATGAACCCTCTCTGAAGTTTTACGAGCATCCCTTCTATAAGAACCATATATTCCCCCAGGGTATAACTTACAATCCCTGCCCTTGGGCCCTGGGGGCTGTGTTGACTCCGGAGTTTATGTTATATGGTCTTTGAATTATTAAAAAAATGGCTATCTGAAAGTTCTTATCAGATGGGTTTGAGGAAAAAGAGCTTGGAGGAGAAGGGGGGCTAGGTGTCCTCTGATCTCTATTGACTCTTGAAAATGAACTAGAACATTCAGTTTCCATTCAAATGAGCCCTCTTTGAAGTTTATACCAGCATCCCTTCCATAAGAACCATATATGCCCAGGGCATAACTTACAACGCCTGCCCCGGGCCCTGGGGGATTGTGTCAACACTGGATGTTTTTTTATATGATCTTTGAACTATTTTTAACAAAATGGCTATCTCAAAATTTTTATCAGATGCTTTTGGGAAAAAAGGCGTGGGGGGCCTTTTTACCCTCTGATATCTTTTGACTCTTAAAAAGTGAACCAGAACTGTCAATTTCCAATCAAATGAGCCCTCTTTGAAGTTTATACGAGCATGCCTTTCATAAGTACCATATGCCCCCTGGGCATAAATTACAACACCTGCCCCCAGGCCCCTGGGAGTTGTGTTGACACTGGAGTTTTTGTTATGTGATCATTGAACCATTTTTAACAAAATGGCTATCTCCAAATTTTATCAGATCCATTTTGGAGAAAAAGGGCTTGGGAGGGGGCTTGTTGCCCTTTGATCACTTTTGAATCTTAAAAAGGGCATTAAAACTCTCGATTTCTAGTCCAATGAGCCCCCTTTGAAGTTTATACAACAACCCCTTCCATATGAAGTGCCTCTGGGGAAAAAAAAATATAATGATAAATAAATAATATAACATTGGGGCCATATGACCTTTACTATAGGCAACACTATAGCGTTGCCTCTGATAAGCAAGCAAATTATTTTATTTAGCATTTATTTTACTCTGCTGTGACAACTCCATACAAGCTCCCCAAAACACGAAAAAAACAAAAACGTATGGAATTGAATACAAAATAAGTAAACAGAATTTAAAAAATAGATATTGTTGGACATTCTATCCCTTATTTTCTACCTGTATTACGTGTCTACCAAGAAATATGCCCCCCAAAGATGTCATGACCTATGAAGCCCCAGACCCTAACTTATGCCTTATGGCCATTGTTCACAAACTGGTTTCATAGTAAAAGGACAAACAGGTTTGATTTTGACTCTTTACTTCGCTTGAAAATTTCATAGATCATTTCTTGAGCCAACAGATGATCACAATTTTATTGGGAGGGGGTTTTCATGGTTGCCCTAAGGGAGCATGAGATTTTTGTACCTGATCAGTTTAAAACCTGTATCTCTGAGTCCCTGGGTCAAACAGACTGTTCTTCCTTTTACTCAACTTGAACTATGGCAATTACAAGTAAAACAAGGGCAACTTTGAACAGAAAGGAAGGTATTCTTTAAGTAAAACTGAAATGAATCGATCTTCTTATATTCTAATAAAAACGATAATATCTATTCGTAATCGGTATAGTTAAAATAAATGTTATCTACTAACTTAAGTCCCATACATCCTCATGGGACTAGGGGCCACTCCTTCCAGAATTTGATGAATTAGGGCTGGATATGCTGTTCTGTCAAGTGCAGTTCGGGATAGTTGGGCAATGTGTTGTTGGTCAAAGTTTTCGATCCACCTTTTGCGCGGTCTTCCCCGTGGTTGAAGTCCTTCAGTTGTGCCTTCTAGCGCGATCTTGGGTAGGCGTTCGGGATTCATTTGTTTGGAAAGGTATGGGCTTTTCAATAAATGTTTTTTCAACATTTATTGAAAAAATAAATGTTGGCACGCTCCATAAAACAATTTATAATTATTTGCAAACAAAAATACATATAAGAGAAGTAACAACCATAAGTCTTCAATTTTTTTGCAATTTTGTTTTATAAGGTTGTTCCCGATTCTTCATTATACAACCTCCTCTTGTCTCTCCCTTAGAACTAATCAAGTATTTATATGAAGGCTCAATGAGAGCTGGGATATTTCGGCATTAAAATGCACCCTTTGAATTATCTCTCTCCCTCCATAAGTAAAAAATAATCAGAGATCCTCATTGTTAAGTGCCTTTTGAGCTTTATAATTCGTCCATTGCTTGCTAATAGTATTTGTTATTGGAAATTATATGGACACTTTGCTGAAGAATTTTCAGCAGGGAGAAAACTTTTGGGACGATTTACCCTGAATTCTTTTGCATAATTAATTTGTGTTTCTTCCTTTTTGGATACACATTTTATGTATGGAAAGAACATTACCTTGGAGTTGTCCATGGGAAATTTTTAGCAGGGATTAAATTGTCTGGCAAGATTTCTGTGTGAAAAAGTGTGGTTAATGTAAACAAAAATGCTGCAAGGTGGCCTCCCTTCTTATTGAACAGAAGTATTTTGGACGTTTATTTTAATGCTTTATTCAACCGAAGTGATCTATTATTAGATCTTTGTCTAGGGGGTGGTAGGATAACAAAATGAGTAAGTTTCAATGACCGAAGTATTTCTCAGTGGTAATTATATCAAACCAAAGGTCCGAGAAGATAGGAAGAGGGCTCATTGGAACAAAAATTTTAAGTTTAAGTGACCAATACTAGGACCCTAATACCCCCCCCCCCCCTGCCCCAGGACCTATAATAAAGGCGTAAACTGAAAATATACGTGGTAACTAAGAAGAATTAGACAAGAAGTCCCAAAAACTCGTTTAGCTTTCATCCAAGGCCTAGAAAATTAGGCCACTGAAACGTAATCCTTTTGGTATCTTAATCCCCTCCCTGCACAACAGTTCACCACCATTATTAATAATAGACCACTGCATTGTTAAGAAAATCACTTCACTTCAATAAAGGAATAAAATAAACGCCAAAAACATTCAATAAGACCAGAGGTGTCACCTTGCAGCACCCTTGTTGACATTACCCACATTCTTCCACGGAAGAATCTTGCCGAACAATTTGATCCCTGCTGACAGGAAATGCTTCCCAAAAATTTTCTTCCCGCTGAAAATTCTCTCAGACAATCTCCCCCCTCCCCTCCAGAATACTCCCCCGGGAAAATATGCGTAAGTTTCCCAATAACAAATATTATCTGTAAGCAGGGGACAGATTACAAAAGTTTTAAAGGCATTTAAACTTCTATAATGAGGTTCTTTATTGTTTTATAGTTAAGGAGGGAGGCAGATGCCTCAAAGAGTGTATTTTAATGCCAAAATTTCCTAGCTCTCATTGAGCATTCAGATAAGTTAAATTTAAAAAATAAATTATTTCAACTGAAAGTAAGGAAAACTCGAAATAACCAGAAATTATTCCCGATATGAAGGGGTTGCCCTTCTCCTCAATACCTTACTCTTTACACTAAAGTTCTTAGCATTTTTAAAAAGGCCTCCTATTCTAATGGAAAGGCCCTTGGTTTTCAGAAACTGTCCTTAAGAAATTGGAACAAACAGCTAAACTTTAGGGTAAAGAGCAAGGTATAGACGAGAGGAGAGGGCCTTTACTAAAAATTCTTTTAAATGTTTTCACTTTTATAACTTTAAGAAAACAAAATTAATTAAGGTTTTACGGAATAAATATCAGCATGTTCATGTTAAACTGACAATGCATATTCATTTGAATTTTTTTCAGTAAAGTAAAAATTATATTCTGGCTTTTAGAAAGCACAGGGGTTTTGAACCCTACTAACATTAATTTCTGCTCATTTGGAGTTTGACTATATTATTTATTTTAATTTCTGTTCGTTTTGAGTTTGACTCTGTTATTTATTTCAATTTCTGTTCTTTTTGGGTTTCATTTATTTATTGATACTGATTTGTGGTAGTTATATGCTTGGTAGATTATTTGATTCCGTTTTCTTTTATTTTTGGTTTAGCCTAATGGTGTTCTCAACTTTTTTGTAAAAACTTATTTTGGGGAAAAAGTTTTTTCAATTAATATGCAAAAATGGCAAAGTTTGTATTTTTGCCAGAAGAAAGATTATGAAGTCGTCTGATCAAAATTTTGAGATAAAAAATTTGTTCAGCATAGTTGAAAGGTCCAATAACTATTCCTTTCAGGATAACATGAACTCCACTGTTCTTGTGTAAAGAGCTTTAAGGTAAGAAATTTGCCCATTGTTTATCTATAGTATTTGTTATTGTGAGGTATACACACTGTGAGGTACCCACTGGGGGTGAGGGGATTTCCGGAAACAATTTCCTTGGAGGGGGAGAAATTCTGGCATGATATGAAAAATGATCAGAAATTAAAGTTTTTTTTTCAAATGAAATTTTTCAGGCAGAATTGTCTACAAGAAATTTTCCTGGGATAATTTTCAGCGAGGATGGAATTACCCGGGGAGGGGTATTTTATGTGGGAGGAACTTTACCTAGCGAAATTTTTCCTGGATCTTTAGCACAGATGGAATTGTCTGGGGGGAATTTCCCATGGAGGCAGCTGGATTTTCCGGCATTATTTAAAACACAATCAGAAATTAAATAAGAAAATAAGTCATTTCAACTGAAATTAAGGAGCAACATTGAAACTTAAAACGAACAGTAGTTATTCCATACATAAAACTGATTGCCCTCCTCAATACCTTGTTCTTTATGTTAAAGTTTGACATTTTGTCAGACCAGATTTTTTTTGTACATTACAATCCTCTTGACCCAAGGAATTGTTGTTTGAAGTTTCAATCTGTAAAGGGAAAAGTTTATTTGCCCTTTGCAGGGCCCTATTTCTGGAGGATTATGTTTTTTCTATTCTTCGTCCTGTAATAGGGTTCCCGCACCCCTTTTACTTCTGGCACAAATCAAGAGCCAATTGGTGAAAAAGTTATTTTTGGGAAGCCACTACCCCAAACAATTGATTGTGCACTAGGTTCCTCTTTGCCTAAGAATTCACAACTCCAAGTTTCAAACTGATCAGAGACAAACATTTTTCAGCCCATTTCCAGGACTAGTAACACCCTCCTTCTCCCATCAAAATGTATGTTCTTCTTGTCGCAGTGAACAATGCCCGAAAATTTCCAGCCAATTGGACACTCAAGAAAATCAGACATGTCTCCCTCTTCTCCGTGATAAAAATATCATATAAAGAACTGGCAATTGACATAATTTATTGCGCTGGCCCCAGGGGCTATAGGGGTCATGGCATCCCTGAAGGTATATTTATTAGACCTTTTCGACTTTTCCAATAAAAATGACAATACAGAAATTCTGATTCGATGTCTTGGGCGCTGGATGTCAAAGCAGGACATGGAAGCAGGGTTGAATGCCCTCTATAAAAAGTGAATTATACATAAAATAAAATAATTATGCCATATACATAAAATATAAAATTCCAAGAGGTTTATTGGTCAATTACTCCCTTAAAATAAATGATAGTTTTACTCAAATATTGCTACGGTTAGCGGAACTGAATTTTTTAACTAGTCAGGCTTTTTTATTTTGTTTTCTAATCATTTACCCATATGTGTTTCCAATGAACCCATTCATTCAAGCATCATATTGGACTAATCAATATGAAGATCTTAAGGAGTCTTGGAATTTTGAGGAAGCTAAAACACATTTTTCCTGGATCAGTTTTAAAAATTCTGTTCCATTGCTTAGTTCAGTCCTACATCCAACCAAACTAGCCATTACTTGATTTGCTGTCTCTCTACATTCTTTCGTGCGCGTCTTTCACTTTTCGTCAAATTCATGGTGATGTTCCCACAGCCCTTCAAACTACTCCTTCTTTCGTCACTGATAGGTCTTCGCATCATCTTCGCAATTCAAGGAATATTAATATTTTATTTACTCCATCGGTGAGGTCTGACTTTAATCCATTAACTGCTTGTCATATCGTTTGGAATAGCCTACATGAGTTAGCTCAAGAATGTCACTCGTTTGGTATTTTCAAAATAATTTTCAAAAAAATTTTTTAATGTATTGATTTTTCTTTTTTAATTTTTTTTATTATTATTTTTTTTGGGAGGGGGGGGGTGGCTCTAGCCTGGGTTGGAAAAGTTTGTTGTGAGGGGTACTGAGTTTGTCTAATATTTTTTGTGGCTTGGTTTCAAATATATATTTGGAATTTGGTTTATTTTATTGGATTGTCCTACATCTTCTTTTGGGGTGGGGGAGGGGGTCTCCTAAAAATCGCTTTTTGTTTGGGTATTTTAATTATTCTTGTTTTTCTCTTCTTTGTTTTGTTTTGTGCGTGTGTGTGTTGAGTCTTTGAAAGGTTGAAATGTATTATATTGAAAACACTTCTTTCTTTTTTTTAAGTATTTATGCCATTTCTTTTTTTCCCCTGTTTTTTTCCTGGCCATAGAAGGCCAAGGTTCTATATTGAAGTGTTTTTGCCGTAAATTTATTGGTTGAATAAATTGATCGATTGATTGATCATAGGGTAGTCCACGCGGAATAAATTGATTGCTTGCTAGTCCCCTGTTTAGTTTTTGATTTTTGTATATTTTTTTTTCTCTTATTTTTTTTATGTGGATCATTGTATTTTATGATATTTTTTTTGTTGTTTATTGTTTTTTCTCTTTTTTTTTGAGTCTCTTAAAGGTGCGAATGTATGATGTTGAAAATGTTTTTTTTTTATGTATTTGTTTCATTTTTGCTTCTCCCCTGTTTTTTTCCTGGCCATAGAGCCTTACGGGGGAGTTTAAATTGAAGTGTATTTTGTTGAGTTTATTGATTGATTGATTGAATAAAATAGGTGAACTATTCAAGCTAGAAACATGGCACTTTTGTAAATAATCTGGAAGCTATAATAGTTCCTGTAAACTAAAAAAAAAATCAAGAAAACCTTTCACCAAAAAGATGAGTCAGAAAAGCTGAAGAACTAAGCCACATTTTGTGCAATTTTATGCCACAAAAAATGTGTAAAAGCACATTTTTGAGGTTGACTTGCCGATCGTAGTGAGTAAAGCAAGTAGATTGAGATAGTACTAACTCCGTGAACAGGCTCTTCAGGTAGTCTATAAAACAGTTCGTGGTAATGAACTGTAAGTAAGGAGCCACCCGGCTCAATGGTAACCGAAACTCTAGAAAAAGGGTTTTTGATACCAATAGATACATAAAAAGAATCAGCTTTCAATGCTGAATTCAAATACATAACTTTCATCAAGTTTAGTGCTACCCATCAAAAGTTACGCGCCTGAGAAAATTTGGCTGATTTTCAAAAAAAAGGGGAAATACCCCGTAAAAGTTATAGAACCTTGATGAAAATAACACCATCATATTCAGCGTATCAGAGAACCCTACTGTAGAGGTTTCAAGCTCCTATCTACAAAAATGTGGAATTTTGCATTTTTTGCCAGAAGAAAGATCACGGATGCGTGTTTATTTATTTTTTTATTTTTTTTTGTTTTTTTGTTGTTTTTTTTTACCCCCAGGGGTGATCGTATCGACCCAGTAGTCCTAGAATATCGTGGGAGGGCTCATTGGAACGGAAATTAAAAGTTCTAGTGCCCTTTTTAAGTGACACAAAAAAATGGAGGGCAACTAGGCCCCCTCCCACGTTTATTTTTTTCCCAAAGTCACCCGATCAATTTTGAGATAGCCATTTTGTTCAGCATGGTTGAAAATATGATAAATATGTCTTTTAGGATGACTTAATCCCCCAAAGTCTCCAGGAGGAGGGCTAAAAGTTATGAACTTTACCCAATGTTAACATATAGCATTGGTTATTGGGAAGTATACAGAAGTTTTCAGGAGGTTTTTTTTTCTGGTAGTGGGAGGGAAGGGTGGGTCGGGGGTTATGTTGGAGGATCTGTCCATGAAGGAAGTTTTCTTGGGGGAAGGGAAATTGCCATGAAGGGGCGCCGGACTTGCCAGCATTATTTATTGGTTATTGGGACGTATAGGCCTACATACATTTTCAGGAAGGATTTTTTTTCTGGAGGGGGGGGGGCTAGAGGAGGGGGTTACTCTGGAGAATCATTCCGCGAAGGATATTTCTTTGGGGGCAGGGACATTTATACGAAGGGGGCGCCGGATTTCCAAGCATTATTTAAAAAAAACGATCAGAAATTAAATTAAAAAAAAAAAAACAAGTTTTTTCAACTGAAAGTAAGAAGCAACATTATAACTTAAAACGAACAGAAATTATAACGTATGTGAGGGGGTTTTCCCCCAAGTCAATACCTTTACGCTACAGTTTTTTTTAGTGCTTTCAAAAGAGCTATCTATTCCAAATAAACGGCCTTTGTGATTCAGGGGTTTGTGAATCAAATTTTTTTTTAACTTTTAACGTAAAGAGCGTGGTATTGAATAAGGGGAGAACCCCCTCATATACGTAATAACATATACGTAATAAAAAAAAAACAATAAAAAAACAAGCGCTACGGCTCAATAGTAATCGAAACTTTTAAAAATGTATTTTTTCCCCTTTAAAGTAGGGCACTTCGCATCGAAGAAGTTGTCGTAGAAACTTCAAAAAGGGCTCATTCGATTGGAAATTGAAATGGCTAGTGCCCTTTTTAATAGACAAAAGTTATTGGAAGGTAACTAACACCCCTTCCATGCCCACCATTTCCCCAAACACATCCCATAAAAATTTTGCGGTAGCCATTTTGTTCCACGCAGTTTAAAGTTCAGGAAACTATACCTTTGAGCAAGACACTCCCCCCACAGTCTTCAGGGAAAGGTTTATAAGTTATGACATGGAGGCATATAAGGTTTTCATAGAAATCTTTGTCGTAGAAACTTGAAAAAAGGGCTCATTCGATTGGAAATTCAAAGGGCCTAGTGCCCTTTTTAATAGTCGAAAGTAATTTGAGGGCAACTAACCCCCCTCTCACGCCCACCTTTTCCCCAAACACATCCAATCAACATTTTTAGATAGCCATTTTATTCAATGTACTTGAAAGTTTTGGAAATTAGGTCTTTAAGGATGACAACCCCTCCCCACCACAGCCCTCAAGGCGCAAGGGTTGTAAATTATGCTCTGGGTCATATAAGGTTTTATTGAAAGCGTTGTCGTAGAAACTTCAAAAGGGCTCATTCAATTGGTAATTGAAAACCCCTATGCCTTCCCAAGGCCAGAACAAAATTTGCACTTTACTGAAAAAAATACAAGAGAATGTGCATTGTCAGTTTAATATGCATATACTGATATTTAGTAATCAAAATGTTAATATTATTTGATTTATTAAAGTTATTAAAGTAAAAAAAAATTTTTTCAGTAAAGTGCAAATTTTGTTCTGGCCTTGGGAAGGCATAGGGGTTTTGAGCCAAATTTATGTTAATTTCTGCTCGTTTTGGGTTTTATTTATTTATCGGTGCTGATTTGTGGTAGTTTCACGCTTGGTAGATTATTTGATTTTATTTTTGCTCATTTTTTGTTTAATGGAGTTCTTCACTTTTCTTTGAAAAACTTTTTTTGTGGAAAAAGTTTTTTTAATTAATAGGATAAAAGAATGGTTGCAAGCGATTGATTAATATCACTTCTTCTAGCACTAATACCTATGTGGTCAGCCAGATCCAAAACAGTCGCAATATCAGTAGTTGTATTGGCAATTGTAATTTCTGTGGCAATGGCCGGAATATTCGGTGGGTTTCAAAAGCTGTACAATTATACACTGATGTCCCTTGATGCCAAAACTGATTTGATAGTTTTGAATGAAGGAGGAACTGCTGATGTTTCAAATGGCTTGATCGATGCTGTGTCTTTGTCAAAAGAGCTACAACAGTCTTTCCTGAAGTGAGTGAAATTTTTGTAACTATTTAGATTGCTATAATAGCCAAAAAATGTAGACACATAAGGGGACATTCGTGATGAATCTTGTCTTATCGGTAAAAACAAAAATGCCGGTTGTGAATGTTGATGGAAAACAAAGGGGGTCCAGTCCCCTCCTACGCTCTTTTTAGGTGTCCTCCAGCCAAAGACATCCGGTAAAAATTTTAAGATAACCATTTTGCTGAACATCAAATAACTATACCTTTTGAGATGATATAACCCTCCCCCCACAACCTCTGAGGTATCAGATTTATGTGAGTTGCCTATTGTTTAGGACTTGTTTTGGGAAACGGGGCATGGTTGATCCTGGACCTCCAAAAAGACTTAGGAAATTGAAATTGAGGTTTTTATGAAAGGAGTGGTCATACAAACTTCAGAAGGGAATCCTTCGATTGGAAATCAAAGGTTTTGGTGCCCTTCTTAACGTTCAAAAGCGATCAGAGGACAACTAGTCTTCCTTCCCCCCGTCTTTTTTTCTCTAAATGCGTTTAATTGAAACTTAGAGATAGTCTTTTGTAAAGAATAGTCCAAAGATCATGCAATAAGACCTCTGGGGTTGAAAGAACCCCTCAAAACACCAGAGCGAGGGTTTTAAGTTATGCCCGAGGGCATATAGTGTTTTTATGGAAGGGGTGGTCTTACAAAATTTAGAGGAGGCTAATTTGATTGGAAATTGAAATTTCCAATTTCTCAGGAAGGGCTGAGAGTATTAAGTTGAAACTTCTAGGACATATTGAGTTGGATGTTGAAAGGTGATTGAAGGGCAACCAGCCCTTTTTAGGTTCCCTTATTGTCTCTCAGATTCTCATGATTGTCTAATATGAACAATATCGAGGATATTGACTGAAAAGTTAAATGATTTAAGAGCGAGCCTCACTTAAATTGCTATAATCGACCGAACTAAGCAAATTAAAATTATGGTATGGTAGTAATTGTGTTTAGCTTTTGATTGTACCGATTTTTCAAAAATACCATTTATTGCAATGCATCATAAGTTTCAATATTGCTTTTCACTTTTTTTTGTATAATTCTGTTTCTTTTATTATATTTAAGGCTATTCCAAATATTAGTTGGGGGGGCTGCCATTCCCTCAACCTTTCATTTTTAGCGGTAAATTCTAACTTGAGTATAATAATGCTTTGATAAACTTAACTGAAAATGTAAATTATTTAAAAGTAAGCCTTGCTTGAATTACTATAATCAAATTAACTAAACAAATTAAAATTAGTAGTTGGGTTTAGCTTTTGATGCTGCCGAGTTTTCAAAAATACCATTTATTGCAAGGCGTCGTAAGTCTCAGTGTTGCTCTTCACATTCTTTTTTTTTATCTGTTTTTTTTTTCTAAAATATCATACTCAGGGCCATACCAAACGTCAGGTGGGGGGGAGGGTTTCTGCCACTCGACTCAACTTCCACTCATTGCGCTAAGTTCTAACTTGAGTATAATGATTCTCAGCCTAATTAGGCTGAGCATCATGCAACAATGCAACGTCATGCAACAATATTCCTCCCTGATGCTTAGAAGTCATAGTAACTAGCATGGGATGGTCCTAGCAACTTAGGAATGAGTGTTTTTGATTAGAAATTGAGAGTTCTAATGCCCTTTTTAAGATTGTAAAGGTATTGGATTGAAGTTAGATGTGAGTTTTTGCTAAAGCTGTATTTTGTTGTATCATTTACGTACTATGCTCTCAGGACATCAGGCAAAAATACCTGGTAAATCGCTCTTTAACAGCTGTTTAAATTGCTTTTATGTCAGCATAAACCTTAATAAACAACTTAACTGTTAACTATATTTTTCACGACAAAATAGCTAACAGTGGGTGTGGTGTCGTACCAATATCAAAGCTCATTGTAAATAAGGAGAATAGAACTAACACACGAAAAAACATAAAAGCATGAGAACAAAACAAAACAGGAAGGAAGGTGCAAAAGACGAGAGAAAAATTCAAGATGGTGTTGTTTCCAGAACAATATTGACAGTGGTACGATGCTGTAGCAACTGGTAATTGTTGTGTCATAAAAAGTAGAGTTGATGGTTCAGTTACGTTGTTCATTAATATTTTTGCTGACATGTCCCCAGAGCCTGTAAAGAGCGAACCTCTATTTTTGCTAGGATTCTCAGAATCGTTAAAACCTTAGTTAAATTCTTTAGGCGTGGCAGCGACGATAAAATCCCATTGATACAATTTGGTTTTTACCTCGAAACGACTTGAGTCACTGTAATGACATTTTAATGGATTACAGTTCATCGCAATATACGACGCGTGAAGACTGATAGTTGTCAATATTATGTTTAGCGTAATACTCAAGGCACTAGGTATGGCAATTTATTTTCAAATGAGCCATTAAACAGCTCTCTATAATGTTCCAGTACCCCGCTAGCAGTGGAGGAAAAAAAAAGAGGAAACATCGGTGCTACCCATGCAAAAAGTGATTTTCGTTGTTATTCAAGCCGGGTGTGTAAGTTTTCTGAATAGGATTTTTGGCCATGGCGACTCCAACGGTGTACTTTTTTGCACCATTTTTAAAGGTGTCATGCTATTTTACGAAGTTCCCATAAACGTGTTTTAGAAATATCGAAGACTAGCCTAATAGAGATAACAGTCACACTCTTGAATCAGCCAGATCTGGCAATTTTTTCTCACTAGGTTTTAATAAACACCCTGTTTTGTATTTTTGGTTACTATGGGCCGTGGTTTGTTCTTTACTAGGTTGCAGCTACCACTGTAACCATCAAAAACAGAAGTTATAAAAATGGATGCTGTGCCTTAATATATACATAAAAAAATGCGCTTTTAATGTTGCATTATATGATTACCTTAAATCAAATTACTGCCAGTATATTCATTTAACAGTTTTAGAGCATGATGAACTTTCTTGGTTCACCTTTAAAGCAACCCACTCATAATTGTTGTAATTTTCATCAAACCACCTTTCTTCTGTGAAAACAGGCGTGATGATCTATTTTTTTAATTATATCATAGGCAGCGCGATAGCGCTGCCAAAGTAAAGAAAGATGTGGGCACAATGTATTATTTTTTTTTCTTCTTTCTCCATACCCGGGCAGTTCGTATCGAAAGAGTTATCGTAGAAACTTCGAAAAGGGCTCATTCGATTGGAAATTGGAGTGGCTAGTGCCCTTTTAATAGTCGAAAGTGATTGGAGGGCAACTAGCCCCCCACGCCAATCATTCCCCCAAACTCATCCGATAAAAATTTTGACATAGCCATTTTGTTCAGCGCAGTTGATTTACAGATAGAAAATATGTTTTTGAGGAGGACACTCCCCCACAACCCTCGGGGCAAGGGTTTTAAGTTATGCCGTGGGGGCATATAAGGTTTTTATAGAAGGTGTTGTCGTAGAAACTTCAAAAAAGGCTCGTTCGATTGGAAATTGAAAGGGCTAATGCCCTTTTTGATATTCGAAAGTGATTGGAGGGCAACTAGCCCCCTCCCCACGCCCGTCATTCCCCCAAACACATCCAATCAAAATTTTGAGATAGCCATTTTGTTCAGCGTAGTTGATATCCTGATAGAAAATATGTTTTTGATGAGGACACTCCCCCACAACCCTCGGGACAAGGATTTTAAGTTATGCCCTGGGGGCATATAAGGTTTTTATAGAAGGCGTTTTTGTAGAAACTTCAAAAAATGCTCATTCGATTGGAAATTAAAGGGCTAATGCCCTTTTTAATAGTCGAAATTGATTGGAGGGCAACTAGCTCCCCCCCCCCTACGCCCATCATTCCCCCAAACACATCCTATCTAAATTTTGAGATAGCCATTTTGTTCAGCGTAGTTGATTTCCAGATAGAAAATATGTCTTTGAGGAGGATACTCCCCTGAAACCCTCGGGGCAAGGGTTTTAAGTTATGCCCTGAGGGCAAATAAGAACGATGTTGGCACAATGTATCATTTATTATTTTTTTTCCTTTAAAGCAGGGCACTTCGTATCGAAGAAGTTGCTGTAGCAACTTAGAAAAGGGCTTATTCAACTGGAAATTGGAGTGGCTTGTGCCCTTTTTAATGGTCCAAAGTGATTGGAAGGCAACTAACACCAATTCCACGCCCACCATTTCCCGAAATACATCCAATAAAAATGTTGAGATAGCCAATTTGTTCAGTGTAGTTGATTTCCAGATAGTAATTATGTTTTTGAGGAGGGCACTCCCCCAGAGCTTTCAGGGCAAGGGTTGTAAGTTATGCCCTGAGGGCATATAAGGTTTTTATAGAAGGCATTGTCATAGAAACTTCAAAAAAGGCTCATTCGATTGGAAATTCAAAGGGCCTTTCCCCCAAACAAATCCAATCAAAATTTTGAGACAGCCATTTTATTCAACGTAGCTTTAAGCTCTGTAAATTACGTTTTTGAGGATGACAACCCCCTCACAGCCCTCAGGACAAGGGTTGTAAGTTTTGCCCTGGGGGCATATAAAATAGAACGCGTTGTCGTAGAAACTTCAAAAAGGGCTCATTCAATTAGAAATTGAAATGCCTAGTGCCCTTTTTAATAGTCGAAAGTAATTGGAAGGCAACTAACACCCCTTCCAAGCCCACTATTTCCTCAAACACATCCAATCAAAATTTTGAGATAGCCATTTTCTTCCAAGCAGTTGAAGTTCAGGAGATTATATCTTTGAGCAGGACACTCCCCCCACAGTCTTCAGGGCAAGGGTTATAAGTTATGCCCTGGGGGCATGTAACTTTTTATTGAAATCTTTGTCGTAGAAACCTGAAAAAGGGCTCATTCGATTGGAAATTCAAAGGTCTAGTGCCCGTTTTAATAGTCGAAAGTGATTGGAAGGCAACTAAAACCCCTTCCATGCCCACCATTTCCCCAAGCATATCCAATCAAAATTTTTAGATAGCCATTTTATTCCACGCAGTTTAAAGTTCAGGAAATTATACCTTTGAGCAGGACACTTCCACCACAGTCTTCAGGGCAAGGGTTACAAGTTATGCCCTGGGGGCATATAAGGTTTTTATTGAAATCTTTGTCGTAGAAACTTGAAAAAGGGCTCATTCTATTGGAAATTCAAAGGACTAATGCCCTTTTTAATAATCGAAAGTGATCGACTAGAGTAAAGAAAGAAAGTAAAGACTTTCATTAAGCAAAAAATGAGCAAAAATAAAATCAAATAATCTACCAAGCGTGAAACTACCACAAATCACTATCGATAAATAAATGAAACCCAAAACGAACAGAAATTACAATAAATAACCGAGTCAAACTCAAAACGAGCAGAAATTAACGTAAGTTGGGCTCAAAACCCCTATGCCTTCCCAAGGCCAGAACATAATTTGCGCTTTCTGAAAAAAATACAAACGAATGTGCATTGTCAGTTTAATATACATATACTGATATTTAGTAATCAAAATGTTAATATTATTTGATATATTAAAGTTATAAAAGTAAATACATTTATATTTTTTTCAGTAAAGTGGAATTTGTGTTCTGGCCTTGGGTAGGCACAAGGGTTTTGAACCCAACTTATGAAAATTTCTGCTTGTTTTCAGTTTGAACCGACTAATTATTACAACTTCTGTTTGTTTACGGTTTCATATTTTATCGATGCTGGTTTGTAGTAGATTCACTCTTGGTAGGTTATTTGATTTATTTTTGCTCATTTTTTGTAAAATGGAATTCTTTACTTTTCTTTGAAAAACTTATTTTGTGGAAAAAGTTTTTTTAATTAATCACACGAAGGACTAAGCCTTCGGCTTTTTTTTTAGCTAGAACCTAGTAAAGAAATGCTTTAGTCTCAATTTCCTCGATACTATTTTATACGGACAGTACACCAGCCTCATACTGACGTATGATACACATACTGACTTATGTCAGTATTCGTTTCTTCAGCTAGAATCAGTTTGGTAATTCCTGAAACCAGTGCACTTCAGTGCTAGTCGGTATCGACAGTGCTTCTTTAGAAATTCTGAACTCAGTAAAGGGTGACTTAACAGGAATTTAGCATAATTTCATGACATGATCGTCGTTGTGTTTTTGCCTGTGTGTCTGTGTTTGTGCTCTTGTTGTGAAAATACTGTTGATAGTTCAGTTGCGTTTTTTATCAATATCGGTTATCACTGCAGCATTCATGTCAGTATCAGCTGACGAATTATGAATCAAGATGGAACTCTTGGGGCATTAGCCTTATGCTAGATTGTTTGATCTGCATATTATAGAGCTTTTATTCCAGATCAAGGGTGGTCTAAACCTCCTCGTTAAGGTTTTATATCAGAAAGGATTGATTATCTATCTTTAGGATTCCATTCCCTTGCATTTGAGCCAATTTATTGTAGGTAAACACACAAAAGTAGTCTCTTGTGAATTGCCCCCCTCCCCTTCCCTAGACTTTGAAAAAAAACTTCTTATTTCCATTTCATAGCTAAATCCTATTTTAGCTATGTGCTGTATTAAAGGAGTGAGACTGGCTAGCTGGTCGTTTATAGTCGTCTTGTTTTTTTTCACAGCTATTAAATAGTACTGTACTCCTAAACTCCTAAATATTTTTTCAGATCGATACTCAAATTACACCATTAGAACCGCGTTGTTCGAAATCCCCATAAAGGATACTTACAGTCCCTTTGCTTGAATAACTACGAAAATCTATTAACTTGAAAAACAAGGAAAGTGGCTGCAATGCCGATCCTCTGCTTCGAAATCCTTTTTTCCCCGTTTCGCCTTCTCCGCAGCGAGCGGGCACTGAAATATTGTAGATAGCTGTTTAATGGCTCATCTTAAAGGCAATTGCTACATATAGTGCCTTTTGTAACTAAAAAAAAAATGAGAAATAATTTTAATCGTTTTACAGCGGTGGCTGCAACCTAGTAAATCGTGGTTCCTGCGGTAGCTGCTAATTAAGAGAATTAAGATCTATGGTTACCCCCTGTTTTATGTATATTTGCTCAATGATTTTTTTTATCTCTATAGAAAAAATTTAAAAATCCTCCCCCCCCCCCCTACATTTTCGTGAATCGGTGCCATTGGACAATTATTGATTGATCAGTAAGAATCTACCTATATAATGGACAATAATGATAGCAGCAGTAGCTGCAACGTAGTAAAGGACAACCACGGCCCATAGTAACCAAAAATTAAAAAAAGTTTTTAAAAAAACTCACAAGTGAGAAAAAATGCCATTTCCAGCTGATTCATGTCGATAAGAACTGGTTAGTTCTTGGAAACAATCATGTGACGTTATAGAAGGGGATCTGAAGGCATTCCAACAAGCAAGCTTTTTATGGTTGCACCAGTAGCTTCAACTATGAAAAAACGCTCCGTTATAACCAGAAATTAAAAAAGTATTTGAAAAGATTTTTAAATGTAAAAGAATCTATAAAATACCGATTCAGGAATGGTAACTATTATCCATGTTAAACTTAAAGGTAGAAGTAATTACGAAACAAATTTTCGTGAATTTTTTAAAAACAGTTAGAAAACCATCGAAAACGGTTTCGGAGTGAAATTTCGAAATAAAATTTTAGTATCGGAATCAACGCTGCCGAAAACCCTTTATCGAGTGTTTTCAGCCGTATACCTCAAAATTTGAATAATCCTATTTTAGCTTGGCTAGCCCACCCCCCCCCCCCTTTTATCCACCATTCCTAACAGGTTACTGGAACATCTTATAGAGCTGTTCAGGCGCTCGCTGGAAAGCAAATCACTGTCAATAAATAAATGAAACTCAAAACGAACAAAAATTACTATAAATAACCGAGTAAAACTCGAAACGAGCAAAAATTAACATGAGTAGGGTTGATAACTTCCATGTCTTCTCAATACCAAAACGTAATTTGCGCTTTACTAAGAAAAAATAAATGACCGTGGATTGTCAGTTTAATTGACATTTACTGGTATTTATTCCCTAAAGTTTTGATGTTTTTTATTTATGAAAGTAAAAAAAGTGAAAACATTTAAAACGTATTTTGTTTTCGGTAAAGCGCAAATTGCATTCTGGTATTGAAAAGCCATGGGGGTTATCAGACGGACAACAAATGATCATCTGGCAATTTCTATCAGGGGCATTTCGGAAGAATACGTGGCATGGGGAATATCCGCCCTCCGATCACTTTTAGTCGTAAAAAGGGCACTAGAACTTCTGATTGCCAATCCAATTAGCCCCCTCCGAAGTTTATACGACCCCTCTTTCTATAAAAAAATACTCATATGCCCCAGGGAATAACTTGCCACCCTTGCCCTGAAGGCTGTGGGGGGTTGTCATACTCAGAGAAATAATTTCCGGACACTTTAACTACGCTGAACAAGTGGCTATCTCAAAATTTGGTTGGGTGTGTTTGGGGAAATGGTGGGCGTGGCAGGGGGGTTAGTTACCCTTCAATCACTTTCGATTATTAAAAAGGGCACTAACCCTTTCAATTTTCAATTGAATGAGCCCTTTTCGAAGTTTCTACGACAACTTTTTCGATACGAAGTGTCCTGGTCTAAAAATAATTAAATGGTAATACATTGTGCCCACATCGCTCTTTACTTCACCGCTCTTTACTTTACTGAACATGATATATGTTTACAGATGCTTAAACGATGTACGGCTACAAGTCAGCTTAAGGCTTGCTGTTTTTTCTTACAGGTTGAAGGGTCGTTTCCTTTCAGAGGATGGGAAATCAGTTAATTACACCGGAATAAGGAACAGTACTGAATTTTCAGAGCTTGAGGAAAAGGCTCAGAAGTTCAAATTCATTGACCTTGGAACCCTTCAAGAGTTAGAAAAGAAAGCCTTATATTTAAGTAAGTGATTTATTCCACATAAGTATCAGTAATAATACTATTATGAGTGAATTTCAAAGGCCAAGAAACCCTGACCCATTGGGACGCTGGGGAGAGACAATATCATTTCCCTGGGAAACAAGACAACATTCAGGTTCAGATTCTTTTTATTTACAAATTAATTACAACTATAAAAATGGTGTGCCCGGCTAAGAGTCTAGCTCGTATTACCGGGCATCCAAATCAAACCGGGCAACATTTAAATCAAAAGAAGAAAACGAGAAACATCAGTATTTAAATCCCTGCAAAACCAACCGTCTTCTTAGCACTTGCTCCCACGGGAAAATTTTTTTGATCGTCCTCTTGTCTAAACCTCTAAATAGTGGCTCTGTGGGCGTGAGTGGTCTGAGAACAGCCCTCGTATTTACCACAAACTGCTTGGCTCAAATAAAAGGTTCGGTCTTTTCATTACGTCATGAATGTTCGTGACAATTTTTTTTGAAAACTTGTCGAAGTTTTTTTATTATTATTATTATTAATCCCTTGTAAGTGTCCGAATGGTTGGACTCATTTTGTCCTCAGTTTTACTGACTATGAACACAAATTTGATTCAACCAATGCTGTGTTCGTTCCTCTTTTCATTTTCGTGGAAAAGCCGAATGGAACCTCCGTGTTTGTGTTCCTTTGCTCCTTCGTTCCTTTGTTCATGTATCTTTTCGGTACTTTCGTATTATACCGACCACACACACCCAAGAAGTGAATTTAGGTTAATCCTGATGAAATATACCAAGATATGATAAAAATATAATGTTTTAGTAACACAATTATGGAAACTTCAACAGAAAATTATGGAAAGCAGGCCGCCCAAAACGGATTTCATAGGCAGCCCGCTAGCGCTACCTCAGTAAAGAACGATATGGGCACAATGTGTTGTTTTTTGGTTCTTTATACCCGGGCACTTCGTATCGAAGGAGTTGTCGTAGAAACTTCGAAAAGGGCTCATTCGATTGGAAATTGGAGTGGCTAGTGCCCTTTTTAATAGTCGAAAGTGGTTGGAGGGCAACTAGCCCCCCCCACGCCCATCATTCCCCCAAACACATATCAAAGTTTTGAGATGGCCATTTTGTTCAGCGTAGTTGATTTCCAGATATAAAATATGTTTTTGAGGAGGACACTCCCCCATAACCCTCAGGGCAAAAGTTTTAAGTTATGTCCTGGGGGCATATAAGGTTTTTATAGAAGGCGTTGTCGTAGAAACTTCAAAAAAGGCTCATTCGGTTGAAAATTCAAACGGCTAGTGCCTGGTTTAATAGCAGAAAGTGATTGGAGGGCAACTACCCCCCAACGCCTATCATTCTCCCAAATACCTCCAATCAAAATTTGGAGATAGCCATTTTGTTCAGCGTAGGTGATTTCCAGATAGAAAATATGTTTTTGAGGAGGACACTCCCCTACAACCCAGGGGGCAAGGGTTTTAAGTTATGCCCTGGGGGCATATAAGGTTTTTATAGAAGGCGTTGTCGTAGAAACTTCAAAAAAGGCTCATTTGATTGGAAATTTAAAGGGATAGGGCCCTTTTTAATAATCGAAAGTGATTGGAGGGCAACTAGCCCCCCCCTCGCGCCCATTATTCCCCAAAACACGTCCAATCAAAATTTTGAGATAGCCATTTTGTTCAGCGTAGTTGGTTTCTAGATAGAAAATATGTTTTTGAGGAGGACACTCCCCCATAACCCTCGGGGCAAGGGTTGTAAGCTATGCCCTGGGGGCATATAAGGTTTTTATAGAAGGCGTTGTCATAGAAACTTCAAAAAAGGCTCATTTGATTGGAAATTCAAAGGCCTAGTGCCCTTTTTAATAGTCGAAAGTGATTGGACGGTTAACTAACCCCCCTCTCTCGCCCACCTTTTCCCCAAACACATCCAATCAAAATTTTTAGATAGCCATTTTGTTCAACGTAGTTTAAAGTTCTAAATACTAGGTCCTTCAGGTAGATAACCCCCTCAAAGACCTCAAAGCAATGGTTGTAAGTTACGGCATGGGGGCATTTGCGGTTTTTATAGAATGCTTTTTCGTAGAAATTTAAAAAATGGCACGTTCGATTGAAAATTACAATCGCTAGTGCCCTTTTTTTAAGTCAAAAGTAAT
The DNA here is from genome assembly GCF_049724085.1 of Artemia sp. Qi Xiang Cuo. Lineage (NCBI taxonomy): Eukaryota > Metazoa > Arthropoda > Branchiopoda > Anostraca > Artemiidae > Artemia > Artemia sp. Qi Xiang Cuo. The sequence goes on along the minus strand of NC_142809.1, from coordinate 49,795,347 downwards.
TTGAAGACAACTAACACCCCTTCCACGCCCACCATTTCCCCAAACACATCCAATCAAAATTTTGAAATAGCCATTTTGTTCCATGCAGTTAAAGTTCAGGAAATTATACCTTTGACACTCCACTCAAAGTCTTCAGAGCAAGGGTTATGAGTTAAGCCCTCGGGGCATATAAGGTTTTTACTGAAATCTTTGTAGTAAAAAATTGAAAAAAGGCTCATTCGATTGTAAAATCAAGGGGCTAGTGCACCTTTTAATAGTCTAAAATGATTTTAGGGCAGCTAGCCCCCCTCTCTCGCCCACCTTTTCCTCAAACACATCCAATAAAAGTTTTTAGATAGCCATTTTGTTCAGTGTTCTGCATTTCCAGATAGAAATTATGATTTTGAGGAGGGCACTCCCCCACAGCCCTCAGGGCAAGGGTTATAAGCTGTGCCCTGGGGGCATATAAGGTTTCTACTGAACGCGTCGTCGTAGAAACTTCAAAAAGGGCTCATTCGATTGGAAATTGAAATGGCTTCTTCCATTTCTTCCAGAGAAATTGCTTAAGGATTGTTCTGGGTACCCGGCTGACTGACCGTATTTCAAACAATAGTCTATACGAAAAATGTGGTTCAATACCGCTTTCTAGGTCTATAATGACAGAAAGGTTTAAGTGGTTAGGGTATGTTTTGCGGATGATGTATGTCAGATTGCCGAAGCTTTTTCTTTTCGGCCAACCATCTAGGGCTAACCGGAATGCAGGTCGTCCTCGTCTGGGGTGGGAAGACGTCATAAAGAAAGATTTAAAGGAAATGGGAACTTCGTGGGCGGTTGTAAAAAGGGAGGCTTTGAATATATTGGGGTGGAGGAGGAGCGTGCGTAGCTGTGTTTGCCTCAGGCGGCTTGGTGCTGCGATGAGTTGTTAGTAGTAGTAGTAGTAGTGCCCTTTTTAATAGTCGAAACTGATTGGAAGGCAGCTAACACCCCTTCCACGCCCACCATTTCCCCAAACATATTCAATCAAAATTTTTAGATAGTCATTTTGTTCCACGTAGTTTAAAGTTCAGGAAATTATACCTTTGAGCAAGACACCCCCCCCCCCCCACAATTTTCAGGGCAAGGGTTATAAGTTATACCCTGGGTGCATAAAAGGTTTTTATTGAAAAGTTTGTCGTAGAAACTTGAAAAAGGGCTCATTCGATTGGAAATTCAAAGGGCTAGTGCACTTTTTAAAAGTCGAAAGTGATTTAAGGGCAACTAATCCCCCTTTCACGCCCACCTTTTCCCCAAACACATAATAACAAAATTTTGAGATAGTCATTTTATTCAAGGTCGTTAAACGCTTTGGGAATTAGGTCTTATAAGTTGACCCCCCCCCCCCCCCAGAACCCTCAGGGCAAGGGTTTTAAGTTATGCCCTGGGATCATGTAAGGTTTTTTATTGAAATTGATGTTGTAAAAACATCAAAAGGGCTTATTCAATTGAAAATTGGAAGGGCTATTGCCCTTTAAAAAGTCGAAAGTGATTGAAGGGCAACTAACCCCCCTCTCACGCCCACCATTTCCCCAAACAGATCCAATCAACATTTTGAGATATCACATTTGTTAAACGTATTCAAAAGTTCTGGAAATTAGGTCTTTTAGGATGATAACCCCATCAGAGCTTTCAATGCAAGGGTTGTGTGTTATGCCCTGGGGACATATAAAGTTTATATAAAAAGTTGTTGTAGAAATTTCAAAAGGGGATGATTTGATTGGAAATTGCCCTTTTTAATATTCGAAAGTGAGTTTAGAGTAATTAACCCCCCCCCCTCTTACGCCCTCTATTTCGCCAAACACATTCAATCAAATTTTAGAGATAGCCATTTTGTTCAACGTAGTTGAAAGTTCTGGATATTATGTATTTGAGGATGACAAACTCCCCAGAGTCCCCAGGGCGAAGGTTGTAAGTTATGCCCTGGGGGCATACAAGTTTTTAATGACAGAGTTGTAGTAAAAACTTCAAAAGGGGCTCGTTCAATTGGAAATTGAGAGGGCTAGTACCCTTTTTAATAGTTGAAAGTGATTGGACGGTATCTAACCCCTCTCCCACGCCCACCTTTCCTCCAAACACATCCAATCAAAATTTTCAGATATCCATTTTGTTCAACGTAGTAGAAAGTTCTGGAAATTAGGTCTGTGAGGATTTCAACCCCCACCCCCCCAGCCCTCAGTGCGAGGGTTGTAAGTTATCCCCTGGGGGCATATAAGGTTTTTATTGAAAGTGTTGTCGTAGAAACTTCAAAAGGGCTCATTTGACTGGAAATTAAAAGGGTTAGTGCCTTTTTTAATAGTTGAAAGTGATTGGAGAAAGAATAACGCCCCTCTCACGCCCTCCATTTTCCCAGACACATCCAATCAAAATTTTGATATAACCATTTTGTTTAGCGTAGTTGAAAGTTCTGGAAATTAGGTCTTAGAGGATGACAACTACCCTCACAGCCCTTAGGATAAGAGTTGTAATTTATGCCCCGGGGGTATATAAGGTGGTTATAGGAAGTGTTGTCGTAGAAACTCAAAAATGGCTTATTCGATTGGAAATCGAAAGGCCTAATGCCCTTTTTAATAGTCGAAAGTGATTGAAAGGCTTGACATTTTTATATTAAAGATCGATGTGGGTATAATGTATTATTTTTTTTTTTTTGTTGTTGTTTTTGTTTATACCAGGGCACTTTGTATCAAAGGAGTTTTCGTAGAAACTTTGAAAAGTGCTCATTCAATTGAAAATAGAAAGGGCTAATGCCCTATTTAATAGTCGAAAATGATTGGAGGGAAACTAAACCCCCTCCCACCCTCCAACTCCCATTTGACTATATGTTTAAAAACTAAATGTTGGCATAAGATTAAATCAAAATGCACTGTGTTAATGCTAATTCCCAACAAGGCATCTCAGCAGTATCCATGAACGATTGAGGGTTTCATGTTCAAACTTTTGGGGTTGCTTCAGCTCTTAAAATTTAACCAAATCAAAATAGCATAGGTGTATCCAAGCTATCAAAGAAAGTAAACAGATTTTTTTGCGAATGGTATCCAGTTTTCCATTTCAGGTCAACTAGACGAGGTATGAAACTAAATTAAACACTTCTATTTGTGTCCAGATTTTTAAGAGGGTGTATATTGTTCAAAATTGCTGAAATTTTTTCTCCAGCATACAAATAGCAGGCCAAACTATAAATCTTTAAAAAAAACGAAAAGATTTAAAGCATTATTTTCTTTTCCTCCGAAAAGACTGTGTCAAAATAAAATGACCAGAAATTAACTAAAAAAACTTTTTCCACAAAATAATATTTTCAAAGAAAAGTAAATAACTCCATTAAACAAAAATGAGCAAAAATCAAATCAAATAATCTACCAAGCGTGAAACTACCGCAAATCAGCATCGATAAATAAATGAAACTAAAAACGAACTGAAATTACAATAAATAACCGAGTCAAACTCAAAACGAGCAGAAATTAACATAAGTTGGGCTCAAAACCCCTATGCCTTCCCAAGGTCAGAACATAATTTGCACTTTACTGAAAAAAAATATGAATGTTTTTACATTAATATAAAATATAAATGTTTTTTAGGGGATTTTGAGCCCAATTTTTTTTTTCTCTTGCTTGTTCTGAAAATGCCAAACGAATTTTTTGGGACGAAAATTCGAAGCTAATCATATAAAACATTGCAAACAAACAGAGGAATGGACAGCGAGGACAACTTCTCAACTTAGGCAAATGTATATAGTTATCTGACAATCTAGACGTGAGGGTACACATTTTAGTCAATCAAAATCAGTAAAATGCTCCCTAGTTTACCATCTAAGGCTTTGGTCACATATATTGTATAATTTTTTCTTTATTATATACGTATAGCAAAATTATAGATATTTTTTTCATATTTTTTTTATATTTTTTGCCATGGTTTTTGCTTTTGTTTTTTCCTGATGCTACCAGAGAATAAACTTTTTTTCAAAACAAAAATGAAAAAAATGTATTTAGGAATAAACAGCGAGTGTCAATTCGTAAGTCAAGCAAACTTACACCAATAGTTTAAATGATTTTAGCATAAATCAGTAAAAAAGCTCTGTTTTTGAAGAAGGCCATGTTGAATTAGGATGGAAGAAATCCAACCAAAAGAGCTAAACTTCCTCTTCATTTAATCACTTTTTTTTCTCCGATATGGCAATGCCCCCTTCCCTTAAAAATAAAAGACTTATGACAAACTTCCTAATAAAACATCTGTCCTTCTTCAGTTGTACACCAGAATCATTTTTTACCCCTACAGATTAAAAAAAAAGTTTTTAAGTTCTTAAGTTGTTTTGGCACCGTCAAGATTACAACTGGTGCCATGGAATTACCTATAAAGCTACCTTCAGCTGTAAATATTTTTTCATAGTTTTTTGTCGTTTTTTGCCATGGTTTTTGCTTTCGTTTCCCTGATGCTAATACCAAAAATGAGACATAAACTTTTAAAAAAAAAAATGTATTTAGGAATAAACAACGCGTATCAATTAATAAGTTAAGCAAACTTACACCATTGGTCTAACTGATTTTAGAGTAAATCAGTAAAAAGCTCTCTGGCCAGGTTGAATTAGGAAGGAAGAAAGCCATCCAAAAGAGCTAAACTTCCTCTTCATTTAACTACTTTTTTGTTCTCCGATTTGGCAATGCTCCTCATTTGGCAATGCTCCTCATTTGGCAATGCTCGATTGGGCAATGCTCGATTTGGCAATCCTCCCTTAAAAATAAAAGACGTATGACAAACTTCCTGATAAAACATCTGTCTATGTTTAGGTGTACACTAGAGTAATTTTTACCCCCAGAGATTCAAAAAAAAATGGGTACTTTTATGATATAGCCCTGACCACTCAAATTGTTCATTCATTGACGCATTGTAGAATTGTTTGTTTTTTTTTCGTTAGTTTTTTTTCCAGCTTAGCGTGAGACAAAACAAAGAGAAGTGACAGAATAGTTGGGAAGTATATAATTTTGGGCTAAATATTTGCACAATTGGGGGGGGGTAAATTTTTTAGACAGTGTGAAGTTAGAAAACAATTCTTACTTTATGATATGCAGAATAATTGTACCTAACACATTAGGCATACAGACCCGCTATACTTTACCCCCCCCCCCACCCCCTAAAGTGCAAATATATAGCTCAAATTTGTTTCTAAAGTATATTTTTATCATACTTAGGACTATTTTATTAAAATTGGGCGTCAGAAAAACAGGTTTTACTTAGGTGAAGAATATCAGGTCGGGGCTATATCATACAAGTACCAAAAGATGTTTTTTAGCTCTTAATTTTTTGTTATTTTTTTCTGTACTGTTATGATTGCAACTAGTGCCACGAAATTACCTTTAAAGCTACCTTAATAATTAATGTTAAGCAACAATTGGCGAAATTCCAGTTCAGTGTGGTCGCGCATTTAACCGCTAAATAATGAGTATTTTATTATTGGTTTCTTTAAAAGGGAAAGTGGGTTTTATCATTGTTATGATCAAAATTTGAAGAAAGTGAAAGAGAAATAAGAGCTAGTTTTTTACTGCTTAAGAAAATTTGTTTTTTGCAGGCCTTTCGATAACAAATTCTTTTCGCTTTTATCCTGATTTTGTAGCTTATTTCCCATGGAAAGGGAGAATATACAAGCAAACATGCATATGTACCCTTGATTTTGTATTCATAAACATCATTATTATTATTGCTATTACAAAAAAAAATGATACGATAAAAGGGAAAAACATGGAAAAAGTAAGAAAAAAAAACAAAAGAAGCTCGGGAAGACTCTGAAAAGGTTCCTTGAAAGTTTCAAGTTAATAACCCTTAGCCATTCCTGGAATATTGCACATATGCCCTTTTAAGAAGCAGGATGCAGAATCAGGATATTGTCTTTTGATTTAGTTCATTATCCTCTTCAACATCTCTTTATAGTTTCAACTCGCCACCCTTCGTTATTGTTGAAATATTGTAGATACACCTTTTTGACAACCTGGATGCCCATAGCGTTTTTTAATGGAGGTCAAAATACCCTTCAATATTGTCTGAAAGTTTCAACTTAATGCGGATAACCATTCCTGAGAACCAGGACGCAGGTAGTGTCTTTTAATTTAGTTCAATATCCAAAATTTTCAATTTAATGCCCTTAAACGTTTCTAAAATATAACAGATACGCTCTTTTGACCTTCTGGGTGCATGTAGTGTCTTTTGATTTAGTTCACTATTTCTGTCATCGTTCCCTTTAATTTTTTAATCGTTTTTAATCAAAAGTAGTGTGATTTTCTTAATTAACGCATGTTTGCGCAAATTAAACTTGCTCCTGACGCAAGTTTATCGGATCAACCTGTTTTGCACAAATCTGTCACAGTAGAATTAGTAAAGGGGTCCTGAAAGTCTAAAGATAATACACCTAGCCACTCCTAAGAAATTGCATATATACCCTTTTGATAACTTGGATGCGCATAGTATCTTTTAATTTAGTTTAACATTCCCATCAGCATTCTCTGAAGTTAAAATATTTTTTTATCATACATTATCATACAATACCGACTAAAAATATTTTTTAATCATACAAGAGGTAATAATCACGTTTTGAGTATCATTTACCAAGCATAAGCTTTACCAAGCACAATAACTGCTTCTCAGATATCTTCCATACTTACCAAGTTACAAAACCAAGTTACAAAAGGTAACCCGGTATACTTATTTTTTGTCTTAGGTAGTAAAGGTTGAGACCAACCGTACGTTAGCACCCTAAATATTTTTTAATCATCCAAGAGGTAATAATCACGTTTTGAGTATCATATACCAAGCATAAGCTTTACCAAGCACAATAACTGCTTCTCAGATATCTTCCATACTTACCAAGTTACAAAACCAAGTTGCAAAAGGTAACCCGGTATACTTATTTTTTGTCTTAGGTAGTAAAGGTTGAGACCAACCGTACGTTAACACCCTAAATATTTTTTAATCATACAAGAGGTAATAATCACGTTTTGAGTATCATATACCAAGCATAAGCTTTACCAAGCACAATAACTGCTTCTCAGATATCTTCCATACTTACCAAGTTACAAAACTGGGTTACAAAAGGTAACCCGGTTTACTTATTTTTTGTCTTAGGTAGTAAAGGTTGAGATCAACCGTACGTTAACACCCTAAACATCTTTTAATTTTCCACGTTTTGAGCGTGAAATTTAAATCTCTTTTTTTCTAAACATAGTGACATCAAAATAATTTCTTATCGAATGTGTATATCACACACAGGAAAAAGCCCAGAAAAAGTCTTGGGCTTTTTCTTAGCTGAATTTAGCAGAGAACGAACCTCAGGGAATTAGGCAGCTGAGTCTCTCAAATATGAGACTATGTCCCTAAGAAGCAACTTTTCAAAACGTACGTGTACTATATTATGATGGTTGTAGCGGTGGTGTTGCATCTTCTCGTATATGAAGATGCAGTTTTCGTCAAAATTTGCATTTGATTTTAATCGGATGTTTTTATCGTTTACAAAAGGCACTAGATATAGGAATTTTCTTTCAAATGAGACCTTAATCAGCTCCCTATGATGTTCCAGTGCCCGCGAAGAAGAAAAATTATTAGTACCCTTGCAAACAGTTGCTTTTCCTTGTTGTTCAAGGTCAGATGTTGTAACTTCCCTATATTAGGTTTTCGACAATGGCGATTCCAATGATGCAGTTTTCCTTCTAATCCGATACCATCTTTGAGAGTTTCCAGGCTAATTTGAAATTCTTGTAAATTTTTTCTCTCAATAAGTTTTTACTGTTAAGATTAATCGAAATCATACCGGTTACCATTCTTTAATTAGCCTCAAATGGCAACTTTTTCTCATTTGACAATTTCCCAAAAAACGTTTTGAAATTTTCGGTTACTATGGGCTGAACTTCCTTCTTTACAAGGTTTTAGTGAAGGCTTGAACTATGACTATTATAAATATTAAAAGCTTTATTCTGGTTATGCATAATCATGGCTACTTAATCATTGAAACATACAAAGAAATTTCGATATTCTGAAGGAAATTTTGCTGGTAATCAGCAGTGATTACTAACTTTGGTAATCACTGCTGCAGTGATCACCAGGGCTGTTTATCAATCGCATAATGATTTTTTTTTTTAAGTAATTGTTAAGATATCACAGGAAGATAGGCTTTATTCATTATGAAATACGCAATAATACTAATCCCCACCAAAGGCTCCTTGACTTGTAAATTAGAAGGAAGACATACGAATTACTCAGTGAAAAAAAAGGTTGCTTACAGAGAGAGAAAAATGTAGAATGCAAGAATTAAAATACGATAGATGAATTAAATAAATTAAACACATTAAACAGACTCCAATCAATCCTGCGCAAAAAGAGAAAAGAAAGAAGAGAAATAATTTTTAAGGTGAGAATTTTTTTCTAGGCTGGAACCTAGTAAATATAATTTAGTGTCGTAAATTTAAATAGATGTCTCTAAATTTAATTTAATTTGAAGGTTTTACCTGTATCTGCAATGAGAGTGCAAGCATTGATTTTTTCAGGAATGTTTTTTCTTTTAGTTTGCATTATTTTATGTTTCATTGCTTTACTCAGTTTATATTTACAGTTATTTTTTCAAGTATGTCTTTCTCACTCTTCTTGTTGACATTAGTTAGTTTTTTCAGTTTATATTTATTGTTATTTATTTTCGGTGTTTTTTATTTTTGATTTACGTCAGCTAATATTCATTACTTTTTGAATTTATATTTATTGTTATTTCTTTCATGCATGTTTTTTTTTCTTTTGATTTACTTTAGTTAATATTTATTACTTTTTTCAGCTTGTATTTACTGTTAGTTTTTTAATTTGTAAACTGAACTTTTTCTTAAGCTGGAACTTAGCAAAGAACGATAACATTGCCCATTATTTTTTTTTTTTTTAGTTTCTTATACTTTTACTTTCTTACTTACTTTTACTTACTTACTTATGGTCTCAATCAATTGCTTCTAGTTTTTCTTATGCTGTCATGCATTTGTCCCTGTCATTGCTGCTGCATTCCTTCGCTCCTTTGTTCCTGTATCTTTTCCTGTTTTTGTTCGTGTTTTCTCTCCTCTGTTCATTTCTGTTTGTTTTTCTATACTTGATGCATTCGTTCTTTTTTTTTTCTTAATTGTAATAGGTTTGACTACGGTGCGTCGTGCCAGCTGTCACATCATGATGAGTAAATCAGGAGATTTAAAATCTACTTGACCAAACCTTTACGTCCAGTTTTCCTTCGAATTCTCAACCGGGTCCCTTAGGTTGTTAATTTTCTACTCCCGACGTATTGCAGAGGTTGCAGAATGAAAGAGGTTGCAGATATTGTAACTTGATGACCTAGATGCATACCGTGTCTATTGATTTAGCTTTATCCTTTCCTCCAAGCCACAATCCAGCTTCCACTTTCCCTGCCCCCTCCGTATTCTCTAAAAATTACAATTCAATACCGTAAACGCTTCAGATATATTATATGTGTGCCATATTGACAACCTGGCAGCGCAAAGAACCTTTTGATATATCTAGCTACTTAACCGTGCGTAAACTACAAGTCTTAAAAGAATTGATAATTAAAAAATTTAATATGTGCATGGGTTGGAGACAAAAATCCGTTAATCCTTCCCCCTCCCGACAAACTAAGTTTGGGTTTCGCTTCTCTAGCACTCCTTTCTTTCTCCAATTGTGCCTGAAAATTGTGTACTCCATCCTCCTAGCTGTTCCCGCGATATTGTGGACATGTCATTTCAAAGACCCGAATACAAATAATCTGTTAATTTCAAACTCCCTCCCACCCATCAAGTCAACATTGCTTATCTTCTTGACCCATCAGTGCTCCCACAATATTTTGACTTGATCCCTTAAGCCATTTCTGAGATATTATTAGCAATTAGAAAAATCCGGTGCACATAGCGTTTTTTGATTTACTCATTTACGCATACGGTTTCTAAAGTACAATTTCGGAAATCTCTGGTAATCTTGGCCTGGGAACGATCCACATGATAGTGCTGAGGCAAAAAGAGTTGCTTGAGCTATTTTAAGACCCCTCCCCCACTCTACCAACAAAATGTATGATTTTATTGGATCAAAGAATAATCTCCAAAGTTTCGGAAAATCGGACGTCCAGGATCAAACAGCATGCCCTCCCATTTCTTTGTAAAATCTATGAGCAAACAATGGGCAACTTGCTTAATTTATTACCCTTATCCCAATGGTTGTGGATGTCATTTAATCCCTGGAGATATTTTGACCCTTTTGAACCTAATGGCTGTCTTAAAATTTTGATCGAATATATATGGCCTTATGGGAGGCCGATAGGAAAAAAAAGCACAGGAGGGGAGCCGGTTACTTTCCAATCCCTCTAGACTCGTCAAAATGGCGTTCTTTTCCCACTTCAGTGACCCGTTTTCGTTCTGAAGATATTGTAAATATTTCCGCATAGTCTCTTTTATGTAGACATTAAAATTTCAGCTTATTAGCCTTACCCGTTTGTGAGATACTGCATATACGCTACTTTGACAACCAGTATACATTTACTGTCATTTGATTTAGTTCAACATTCCCCTTAACATTCCCTGAAAATTCATTTTAATGCCCTTAACCTTTCCTGACATATTGCAAATGCGCTGTTAAGACAAATTGGATACACTTATTGTCTTTGATTTGCTTTAAGCTCCTTTACAATTTTCTTTGAAAGTTTCAGCTTAATACCTAGAACTGTTGCTGAGACATTGCGGATCCTCAATTTTGATAACCTATTTCCATATAGTATTTTTTTTTTTTTAGTTCAACGTCCCTTTCAAAATTCATTGAATACTCTTAGCCTTTCCTGTGATATTACAGATACACGTTTTGACAACCTGGATGCACATAGTGTCTTTTGATTTAGTAGCATAGCTGGAATATTGCTTATATCCACATAGTGTTTTCTACATAGACACTAAAGTTCAACTAAATGCCCTTAGCCGTTACTGATATATTGTAGATACGAAATTTTGACAACCTTAATACACGTGTTGTCTTTTGATTTTAATTGCAAGTTTCAACTTGATATCCTTAGCTGTTCCTTAGATGCTATAGATGTGTTATTGCGACCTTTATGTCATAGTCGCTTTTGATTTAACTCGGTATCCTCAGCCGTTCTTGAGATATTGCAGATATGACTTTTTGAAGACCTCGAAGCATGTTATGTCTTTGAGTTTAGTTCGATATCCCCTTAGTATTTTCTGAAAGTTTCAACATAATTACCTTAGCTACTCCCGAGATATTGCAGGTAGGGCATTATGAAGATCTTGATGCACATATTCTGCAATATCTAAAGAACGGCTATGATTATTAAGGTGAACCTTTCTTGGAGTCTCTAACTCAATAAAAAAAAAATGTGTATTCTGGTTATCAAAATGGTTTATCTTGAATATCTTGAATTTTCTGACCGTCATAGTAGATGATGTTTCCAGTCTTTTTCATTTTTATACTTCTGTCCACGTTCAACATCGTTTTATTTCTTAATTTTGTTAGTCTTTTATTTATTTATTTCTACTTGTTTTTATAATTCTGTCTCTTAACTCCTTTTATCGTTTTTTAGATCTTTATAACATTATGACAATCCATGCTTTGGTCCGGTCGAAACCAGTGAAATCAGTTTTGGATTTAACATTGTTCTGGAAAAAGATGTCCTACAATATTGGAGGTCATATTGTAAGCTTAGACATACTGGAACATGGACTTATCAGAGGTAATGTGTCATCTTGTTTGTATATTTCAACTTATAGTTTTAAAACCATAAATTTGGAAATAAGCGTAATTACCCTTAAAGCCCTGTATGCGAACAGGGGAAGGTGCAAAATTTTTTTGACATAAAACCTACCCGGAAACCTTTTTTTTTTTTGGAAAATACACGTTGGAATGTGCCAAAATATAGGTATTTAAGCTAGAAAAACAAAATTTCTCATGGGAAAACACCATCTCTGAGAACATCTCCTCGAGGATTTTGCTTTTTATGCAATCTTGTCGAGGTTTAGAACATGACCTGACTAATTGAATATGGAAGACTAAGAAGAAATAGGGAATGCAAGTTCAATTTTTGGTAAACAGAAGATCAACTGATCAACAAACAAACTGATCAACTGATTAACCGATCAAAACAAACTGATCATTTGATTTTAGCGTTAAGAATTATGGAAGTTTTATTATGGAGCTTATTGTGTGCACCGGAAAAAGATTGTAAAAACTAAATATCTGCAGTTCTTAGTATTTGTAGTTTACTTGGGTTCTTTGGGCTCTAGTCTGTTGACCTTACCTTAGACCTTAGTTCTCCCAGGGCCAGGTGTGACACATAGGGCATCAACGAAGCCTTGCCAGACGTCCAAGAGTGGAGCAGCAGCCATGACGTCTTCCAACTGTGTTTGCAACGACAGCTCAGCACTCCGTAGTTCTCTGTCGTACTGTCGTCGTAGGGTGTGTTTCGGTCGCCCTTGTTTTCGCCCACCCTCGGGTTGCCACCTGTAGACAGTATTCGGAAGACGATCTCCTGACATTCGGAGGACATGACCAAGGTAGGTCCATCCTCTCTGCTTCAAAAGATCAGGTACTGGCGGTTGACCTGTTCGTCTGCGGACCACTACGTTCGTGACCCTATCCTGCCACGAAATGTTAAGGATTCTTCTGAGGCAGACATTTTCAAATGCTAGGATACGTTTTTCCAGTTGGACATTCAGCTTCCAGCATTCATTGCATAAATGAGAATGGACATGACGTTGCTATTCAACAGACGGAGCTTTAGACGCAAAGAAAAATTTTTGGCTTCGCCATACTGCTTTCAGTTTGTTGAGTGCCGATGTTGCTTATCAAATTCTCCTTTTTATCTCGTTGACTATTCCGCCATCATATTCGATCCAACTTCCAAGATATTTGAACTCATGGACTTGTTCGATAGTTTTTCTTTTGCGTTTAAGGATCAAAGGTGAGTTGGATGTGGTCATGCTCTTCGATTTACCAACGTTTACTATTAGTCCCACTGGTTCACATCTGGCTTACAACCAGATATTTTCGACACCATGATTGTGGGTTTCATCTGTTAGATTCAAGGCCTCAAATCTGTTTTTCAGAGAAATACAGAAATCCTTTTGTAAGTCTTGGTTTTTCAGTTTGTCGGTTTCAAACTGCCTATAGGTACTGGTCAATTTCTTCTCTTGAGCTTTCAACTTAATTTGTATTTCAGCCATCATCAATATATGGTCTGAATTTACGTCAGTTCCTCGAAATCCACGTACGTCAAATAAGCTGCTTCTCCAACGTCTTGAAATTAGAAAGTAGTCAATTTGGTTTTTGTCCGACCATCTGGGGACAATTCAATTTAATTCAAACTTTTTATTTCCTCCGAATACGAAGAGTAAAAAAGAAATAAATAAAAATAATAACCGCTAATCAACAGGCCATAAAATTATTTTAAACTATATAACAACAAATACGCAAAGGCCTTCAATCAAAATTACACCCAGGAGTATTTTTGGATTGACTTATGCTCAAACGATGTGCCACCTGTGATCAAGTCGTTGCTCAGCGCGTAATCAACAAGAAGCGCTCCGTTTTCGTTGATAACTCCTATACCACGTGGGCCCATGGCTTCTGGGCAATATTGAACGTCTGCTCCAACTTTGGCATTGAGGTTACCCACAACGCAGAGAATATCATGTCTAGGCACATCTTTGGTGACCGCTTGTAACATTTCAGAGAATTTGTCTTTTTCATCTTTGTCGGCTTCATTTGTGGGAGCATAGCAGGCAATGATGGTCAGTTTGGTGTGGTTTGAGATGGGCCACCAATAAGCGTTCATTTGCAGGTTTCCAAACGAGATCTTCCTTATATGGTTCAAACGAGCTCTTCCTAGGGGGAGGAGGTCTAAATATACATTAAAGAAAATTGAAAGATATCGTGTAAAACTTACAGTGAGAGTATGATTTACCCCCCTATTCCTCCCTTCCTTGCGTACGTTTTTGAGTTTTGTATAGTTGAGTTTGTACTTTACCGTTCTTTTCTTTTGGGCTTCTATTCCTTTTTCTTATTATTTTCCTTTTTATCCTTTTTCAGTTTTTTCTCTTTTTTCTTTTGTTTTACAGGATATACGTTTTGTTTGATATATTTAAATTCACTTTTTCTTTTGAGTTTTGTATAGTTGAGTTTGTACTTTATTGTTCTTTTCTTTTGAAATTCTAATCCTTTTTCAGCTTTTTCTCTTTTTTCTTTTGTTTTTCGCTTTCGAAAATTTATCATTATTTTAATGCAGGGAACCGTCCACACCCAACTAGCAAGAAAAGCCTTTTACAGGATGATAGTGAACTGCTAAAATACATTGTAAAAGAACTGGATCCTAGGATACATTTTGCCCTGAATTGCGGTGCTAAGGTTAGTTTGTCTCTGTATTGGGTTCTTCTTTTCTTCATAATCAAGCTTTGACTAGAACATATGGCGTTAAGGGTGTTAAACAAGCTACGATACTTTCTAGGTCGAAAAATACCTTTTAGTCTGAAATGTCATCAATTTTATTGTTCCAAATCTACTGTCTTGATTATTATTCTTGACTAGCCTGTTCTGACCATTCACTGTGGGAAACCTGAGCGTGTGAAAAGAAGCTAGTGACGACTAAAAGAATATTGCGAGTTTTCTCTTAGTTGGCTAAAAAAAAATAATTATAGAAATCCCATGTTCTTTGCTGTTACCCAGATTGCTTCCCATATCGCAGTCATTAACAATTATTAGTTTTTTTGTTGTTTTTTTTCACGTCACCGAATATTTAGAAAATAGGTCTCGCCTATTAAAACACTTCTGTTTCGTGTTTATAAAATAGTTAGGGATATCTTATTCTAATCGGAAGCTGAATTAAAAATTGGCAAAGCCTAATAAATCTTAGCCGAATAGAAAGTTGATGGAATTTTGTATATAGTTTATTACAGTGAATGAAACTACAGCAACCCGCTGCAGGGCCCAGAATCCGATTCCGGTGGTTAGATTATGCAAAAGCGTCTCCATAATAATTCAACCAAGGAGAAGGGAAATGAATCTTGAGGTCATGTAGGGGTACATTGGGAGAAATCCCTGCTTGGTAATACAATTCTGTATACATATAATATACTAATACATTCTGATTAGCTTTTTAACTGCAGAAGTTCTTATATTGGACCAACTGTTGCCAACTTTATGAGTTGTCAAGTTGAAAGCCTGAATTA
>NC_142809.1:49327617-49472617 GCF_049724085.1 Artemia sp. Qi Xiang Cuo | reverse complement strand
GTCGAAAATAGCAAACTACACATCCCAAATCATAGGTTTCAGACATCACACACCTATGAAAGACTAAGAAATCCAACTCAGAAAAGCCCGAAATAGTAATTTACATATCCCAAATCATAAGTTTCAGACAGCATTCACCTACGAAATACTAAGAAACCTTAGCTCAGAAAAGTCTGAAATAGCCAACTACTCATCCCAAACTCGAAGTTTCAGACAACAAACACCTATGAGTGACTAAGAATCCTAGCTATGAAAAGTCCAAAAAGCAAACTATACTTCCCAAATCATAATTTTCTGAAAGGACACACCTATGAAAGGCTAAGAAACCTAGCTCAGAAAAGTCTGAAATATCAAACTACACATCCCAAATCATAATTTTCGGACAACACATACCTATGAAAGGCTAAGAAACCTAGCTCAGAAAAGTCGAAAATAGCAAACTACACATCCCAAATCATAGGTTTCAGACATCACACACCTATGAAAGACTAAGAAATCCAACTCAGAAAAGCCCGAAATAGTAATTTACATATCCCAAATCATAAGTTTCAGACAGCATTCACCTACGAAATACTAAGAAACCTTAGCTCAGAAAAGTCTGAAATAGCCAACTACTCATCCCAAACTCGAAGTTTCAGACAACAAACACCTATGAGTGACTAAGAATCCTAGCTATGAAAAGTCCAAAAAGCAAACTATACCTCCCAAATCATAATTTTCTGAATAGACACACCTATGAAAGGCTAAGAAATCTAGCTCAGAAAAGTCAAAAATAGCAAATTAACCATCCCAAATCATAAGTTTCAGACAACACACACCTATGAATGGCTAAGAAATCCTGCTCAGAAAAGCCTGAAATAGCAACCCACACATCACAAATCATATTGTTCTGACAACACATACCTATAAAAGGCTAAGAAACCTAGCTCAGAAAAGTCAAAAATAGCAAACTACCCATCCCAAATCATAGGTTTCAGACACTACACACCTATGAAAGACTAAGAAATCTAACTCAGAAAAGCCCAAAATAGTAATTTACATATCCCAAATCATAAGTTTCAGACAGCATTCACCTATGAAATACTAAGAAACCTTAGCTCAGAAAAGTCTGAAATAGCCAACTACTCACCCCAAACTCGAAGTTTCAGACAACAAACACCTATGAGTGACTAAGAATCCTAGCTCTGAAAAGTCCAAAAAGCAAACTATACCTCCCAAATCATAATTTTCCGAAAGAGCAAACATATGATAGGCTAAGAAATCTAGCTCAGAAAAGTCAAAAATATCAAATTAACCATCCCAAATCATAGGTTTCAGTCAACACACACCTACGAATGGCTAAGAAATCCAGCTCAGAAAAGTAAAAAAAAATAGCAACCCGCACATCCCAAATCATAGGTTTCAGACACCACACACCTACGAAAGACTAAGAAATCCGGTTATGAAAAGTCGGAAATAGCAAATTACATATCCCAAATCATAGGTTTCAGACAACAGTCACCTATGAACGGCTAAGAAACCTAGCTCAGAAAAGTCAAAAATAGCAAACTAGTCATCCCAAACTATAGGTTTCAGACAACAAACACCTATGAAAGGCTAAGAAATCCAGCTCAGAAAAGTCAAAAGTAGCAATCCACCCATCCCAAATCATAGGTTTCATACAACACACACCTATGAAAGACTAAGAAATCCAGCTCAGAAAAGTCAAAAATAGCAAACTACATATCCCAAATCATTGGTTTCAGTCAACACACACCAACGAAAGACTAAGAAACCTAGCTCAGAAAAGTCAAAAATAGCAAACTATTCGTCCCAGACCATTGGTTTCAGACAACATTCACCTACGAAATACTAGAAAACCTTAGCTCAGAAAAGCCTGAAATAGCAAACTATACATCCCAAATCATAATTTTCTGACAACGCATACCTATGAAAGGCTAAGAAATCCAGCTCAGAAAAGTCGAAAATAGCAAACTACACATCCCAAATCATAGGTTTCAGACACCACACACCTATGAAAGACTAAGAAATCCAACTCAGAAAAGTCAAAAAAGCAAACTACATATCCCAAATCATAAGTTTCACTCAACACACACCAACGAAATGCTAAGAAACCAAGCTCATAAAAGCCTGAAATAGCAAACTACTCATCCCAAAGTATTGGTTTCAGTCAACACACACCTACGAATGGCAAAGAAATCCTGCTCAGAAAAGCCTGAAGTAGCAAACTACACATCCCAAATCATAGGTTTCAGACAACTCACATCAGCGAAAGACGGGTGCTCGGGGAGAGCCTTTGAGGGTCTGTGGGTCCCTTGTGGGCCGGTGGTCCTTTGGGAGCGCGGGGGGACCTTTGGGGACCGGGGGATGGGCTTGTGGGTCCGTGGATGGCATTGGGGGGTCTGGGGGGGCCTTGGGGGGTCCGGTGGGACATTTGGGGACCGGGGGTGGGCCTTTGGGGCGCCGGTGGCCCTTTGGGAGCCCGGGGGACCGTTGAGGACCAGGGGAGGGCATTTGGGGCAGGTGGGGGCCGGTGGGGGGCCTTTGGGACCCCGTTGGTCCTTTGGGAGCTCGATGGGCCTTTGGGGGGCCCGGGGATGGCCTTTGGGGGTCTGTGGGTCCCTTGAGGGCCGGTGGTCCTTTGGGAGCTCGGGGGGACCTTTGGGGCCCGGGGGATGGGCTTTGGGGTCCGGGGATGGCCTTTGGGGGTCGGGGGGGGCCTGTGGGGGTCCGGAGGGACATTTGGGGACCGGTGGAGGGCCGTTGGGGCGCCGGTGGCCCTTTGGGAGCCCGGGGGACCTTTGAGGACCATGGGAGGGCATTTGGGGCAGTTGGGGGCCGGTGGAGGGCCTTTGGGACCCCGTTGGTCCTTTGGGAGCTCGATGGGCCTTTGGGGGGCTCGGGGATGGCCTTTGAGGGTCTGTGGGTCCGTTGAGGGCCGGTGGGCCTTGGGGTGAGCGGGGGGACGTTGGGGTCCCGGGGTAGGGGCTTTGGGGTCCGGGGAGGGCATTTGGGGGTCTGGGTGGGCTTTTGGGTGCCTGGGGGACATTTGGGGACCGGTGGAGGGCCTTTGGGGCCCCGGTGGCCCTTTGGGAGCCCGGGGGACCTTTGCGGACCAGGGGAGGGCATGTGGGGCAGGTGGGGACCGGTGGAGGGACTTTGGGACCCAGGGGGTCCTTGGGGAGCGCGCTGGGCCGTTGGGGGGCCCGGGGCTGGCCTTTGGGGGTCTGGGTGGGCCTTTGGGGGCGCCGGTGGCTCTTTGGGAGCTTGGGGGGGCCTTTGAGGGTCCGGGGGGACAGTTGGGGGCCTGGGGGACATTTGGGGACCGGTGGAGGGCCTTTGGGAGCTTGGGGGGCTTTTGAGGACCGGGGGCTTCCTTCGGGGTTGGGGTAGGAGGATTGGAACCCTTTGGGGTTGGGTTAGAGGACCTCACAACACTGTTCAAATGAAACTTGTGTATTATAACGACCACAGAGTTTCACCATTAAATTCTCTTCTAAAATCTTTCCTAAAATCATCTTTTAAAATGTCTCTAACCGTTTCGCCGAAATAGTTCCATAATCTGTCTAAAACGGTTTCGCCCAAATAATCCCTAAACGTAAATTCAGCGTGTTCCTTTGTTATTGGCATCTCTGTGCTAACGCATTTCAAATTAATATGAAACCTTTTCGCGCGCTAAAACAATTCATCGCTAAGATGCTTCTTGCCTAATTGTTTTCCAAGGCCTTTGGTTATTAATATCCTTTGGAGTTCGACCAAAAGAGTTGTTTCCGAGGCAAAGACATTAATGACTTGGATCTATTCCTGGAGAATCGTTTCTAGGCGAAAATTTCTAAAGTCTGACAGATGATGTCATTGATTGATTGATCTGTCAAGAAAGGGAAATTAATTTGTTGTTTCTAAGGGGAATTAATGATTCACGATAGGTGAATTGAGGTCGACAGCACAGGTGTTCCAAATTCCGGGTTTTTGTTGTTGTAAGTGCACGCTCTCAGCGAATGTCAAGGTCGTTGTTGTTGTTGTGAAATTTAGGTCATTGACACTCTTTGATTACGCAATCAATTTCTCAGAAATCCATCTCCCCCTCGACTCCTAGATCAATAACATTGTTCCCGTTAGAATTCAATGCGCATGTGCAACCTTCGCCCCGGAGTTATTACACATAGAAACATCAAATAAATCGACCTTGGAAAAAAGAGGTCATTGACCGATTACGCAATCTTTCTCCCTAGGGAGGCTATGCCCTTATTTGGTGTACTGACAGAGTTAGACTAAATTGTAGATGGCAGCAGGGGTGAGGGATGGGGCTGGTACCCCCTCCTCTACTTCAAATTAATAGGAAACGACCATTCAATCTAGGAAATATTGCAGGAATTTAAATTCGAGTTTTCCCCTCCTCCTTTTCCCTGAGAAAAATGGGTATTTCTGCACGGTTGATTTTGTCCGATTTTGGATATGTTATTAAGCAAATTTTTCCAAACATTTTGGTGCCCAAATAATTTCGGTTGCTCCAATACCGAAGCTTGACTTACTGGACTATAAGGCTTACAAGGGCATCACAGGAAATGATTTATAAACACTTTAATGTCTAATAGACAATAAGGTGAAAAGAAAAGAAATTGAAAATAAAGTAAGAATAGCTTTTGTCTCTTCTTTTTTTTTTAACGTAGACACGGGCGGGTGGGTGGGTATCGATCCGAATGACTCCACTAGGTTAATTTGGGAAAATAGCGAAGGCGTCATAACATCGACACGTCAGGACCACTAACGTCGGGACATGGACAAAATCTGTCATAACATCGACATGTCAGTTCATCGACAATCACAATCGCTACCCGTCAGAACGTCGACAGTCATAACATCGACAAAATCGGTCATAACATCTAAAATTTTAAAACTTCATTTTTTGGGGTTTAGGGGGGGAAAGGCACCTGGGTTAAGTTAGGCTACGTATTTAATATATGCTATACTTTACCCCCGCCCCCCTGATGTGCAAATATGTAGCTGACATTTGTTTCTAAACTATTATATACTTACTACTATTATATAAACTTATATTTTTTTTTGTCGATGTCCTGACGGATTTTCCTTGTCGACGAAATGACGTTTAGTGCTTGTGACGGTTAGTCGAAAAAGTAACACCCCGGGGAAATATACCACATATCCATTTCTTTGTTTACACCTAGGAACACGCTTACCCGCTGTCCTATCAAAAATTGTTAGTTAACAATGAGGGTGTATCCAGAAAAAAAAAAATCAAACAACACACGAAAAATCTGATTACATGCATTTTTGTTACGTTGTTAAGAATTATACAATTTTTTTGGGGGGGGGGGCAAAGGGGTTTAAAACCCCGGAAACCTACCCTCCCCCCCTCGACACAGCATTGGGTTAAAAAAAAATAATGACAAAGCCAATCATTACTGGGAAATCAAAAACTAACAAGCCAGCAAATGGGGAAAGATTTGTTTCCACGCTATAACAATATATAGAGAATCCAGATCTGCTAAAATTTCTTACAATTACCAAATTCTTTTCCCAATTTCCTGAAAGTATATTCATATATAACCGAGCCTAGTAGGCAACGCTGAACAAGCTAAACTTAATTACTACTAGGCTCATATCGATCTAAAATTTGTCAAAATTTAAAGAAAACTACCCTTTTTCACAAACCAGATTCAAGCTTCATTTCCAATCTTATATTTCTGTATTAATTTTCCATCCAAATTATACATTTCTGAAAATAGTTAACAAATACTTCTGTTTCCACAAGCTAATAGAATTTGTTGGCTAACATTGTTAGTTAACAAATGGACAGCGGAAATATTGCTTAAATGAATGTATGTATGTAGACATGGTGATTTAAGTTCATGGGCGTAGCTAGGGAGGGGAAAGGGTGGGCAATGCCTACCCAAGCCAGTATTGAAACTAATAACTTTTTTTCTGAAGATGAAGATTTCATTCCATTTCTTGTTAGATTAGCTTATCATCCCCGAAAATCTCCAGTTTACCAAATATTATCTCAATCGTAACAGCAGTTTCCAAGAGCCCTTTATTTTATGCACTATCACGGTAATTATAAATAATTTGTGCCTAGATTATGTGCCTTGTTCTAAATTTGAACCTACTCCGCATCACCACATCTCAAGTCGCCCCACCACGGGGTGAAGTGTACTCCAAAAATCGGGATTTGTTTGATGGTTCAGTTGTTGATTGAATTATTATCGCAAAAGGATTTTTTTTTTTGCAGGTTTGTTAATCCCATGGGGGAAAAAATACTGTTCCTGCGTATGTTACATTTCTACAGTTGATCGGTTTGATTCCACTACACCTTAAAGTACCAGAGAAAACCACTCGGATGACCCAATGCAGTAGACCGATTGCTGTAACCTTTTCACTCGTTAGAGCGGTCGAATTTAATGGCCTTTGCAATATTCTAGCCGAGCCTATCCGAGTGGATTGGTGCGCCGGATATAGGATTCTTTGTCCGAGAGGGCATGGGTTCGAATCATAGTGTATCTAATTATTTTATTTGGAACGGGGCTCAGTGGCGTGACTCTGTAAGCTCAGCCAGAGTCGACCCAGCTCTATATGGGTACCTGGAGAAATCTCGGGAAGGTAAACAGGAAGGGTGTGCGAAAGCACAGGATGATTGGCCCTCAACCCCCCATTGCACTTCCTGGCTGAAGGGCCAAGAAACGGCGATCAGCACCGCCGGTAGGGACTGTAAAGTCCAATGCTGTAGTCTTTACCTTTACCTTGCAAGACTCTGTCCGAGTCTGCTGCTTCATTTCGGGTGAGTAGAAAGATAGAAGAAAATTATTTTAAAAATTCCTTATTATAGATAACATTGGTATAGGGGACTAGGAGTAATATTCCAATTTTGGTTAATTATGTTTGGAATCAAAGGACGAGCTGAAAAAATATATGATTTTATTTGGCACCTCTGGGTGAACGATATCTACTTTGGCAAATCGTACACTTCGTTACTTTATTCTTTAATCGGCATGAGAATAGTTCTACTCTAACTATGATTTAAAGCTTTTCTTATCATACCTTTGTGGTTTCCACCCCTAGCCTTTATTATATTCAATTGCCTGTCTATTTTGAAAGTCGTGGCCAATAGCAGTAGTTGCACCAACAATCTTACACAAGTGATGTTTGGTGTTGAATGGGTCAGGTTCATTTTCTGGGTTAAACATGAAGAAATTCAAAGATATCAGGTTATTTTTTCAAAATATAACCTCAAAGACACCTCTGCTGATACTGAAAAGGTGACGAATGCAAGTCCTTGTTCTCCTGTAACGCTTGGAGCAGCACCAAGGAGATCGAAAGAAGATCCCTCGAGAAGCGAAATAGAAGCAACAGAAGTACAAGTATAAGATACATGTCTCTATCCAACTACCAAAGGACAAAGAGCTGATTTAGGCGTAGTATCGGAAGTATTTACGTTTGATTTAGCAGAAACTGTTGATTACTAAAATAGTAGCAGCTTGGGCATTCTGCAATCTGGACCCTTCCTTAATTTACTTAGTTAATCCTCATGTTGGGGTGGCGTTGAGAGCGTCATCAGCACAGCTATTATAGTCTTGTCGCGTATAAAAGCTCCGCCAATATCCTTGTCCGTCCTCGTCCATCAACAATTCAGTGTGTATCCCCCTGGAACACGTATTTTGGCAGAAACTTTCTCAAAATGCCTTTGAAACCAACTTGAGACTTTGAAACCTACTTGTAATTTCTAAAAACATATAATAATAACATTGCACTACTAATTAGCGATTTTTATATATGTATTGGAATAAATTAATTTAAAATTAGATTCTTTAAAATTTAGCGTTACAAAGGTTAAGCCAAGTTTCACGTTCAAGAGAAATCTGACTTGTCTACCCGTGACAAAAATCTAATGACGCTTATGTTTCTACGTTCTCCGGAGCACTTGCATTTTGGTCCGGCTTTGTATAATGGTTGAGATAAGGAATGATTGCACTGTCTAAATGTTTTATACAGTGGTCATCAGCCTTCTCTACCTAAGGCGGTCAACAACAAGGGCCTCTGAAACTCTAAGCGGAATTCCAGCCTGGTCTATTATAATAATTTCCCGTGACTGTCATTCGCCGGAACTTGGTCCTTCCCCTTAGACGTTTCCAGTCACTAGTGATTGGATCAAAGTCCTAAAGAATCCAAGCTGGAGTGGCGGCAGGCAGCCGCAGATGTCTGAACCAGCGAAGTGTCCACTGGGCAGCCTGGTGTGAAAAGAGAGACTGGGAAACCATATCTCACAGGCGGTCATTGCTGACAAAAACTGTCCACCAGTTTCCCTGCATCCACTTAGATTGTATAAAGAGTATCGAGACGGCGAAGAACAGCTGTAATTGCAGCCCAAGTATCAGCTCTGTACATTAAGATCGAAAAGACTGAGACTCCAAGGTTCTTCATTTTTGAAGCTCGTTTGTTCATTGGCTTCTTCCGAACATGGTTCGGCCTACCGAAAATAATAGAGGCCTTGGCTGAGCGGGCAACAACTTCGTGGTCTGTATAGTCGTCCGAAGATATAATAGAGCCCAGGTAAGTGAATGTTCAGCCAATTTAAGGGTCTGCACCTTTCCAACCCTATATAAATTTTCAAAAAAACAAAATGGGCAGCAATTTGAGATATTTTTGCCTCAATACTATCAAAAATTTAGCTGTTTGAAATACAACACAGAGGAAGACAAAGTCTTCTGTTTTGTGCACAGGCACTTCATTAAGGAAAGAGTTCATGAACACCGCGAAAAATTTGTGAAAATCAATATAAAAACTGGAAGAAACTCGGCGATGGAATACAAAAAAATTGACGGATTTTCAATCCATCTCGAATGTGCAAAAAAAATGTTTTGTACCAAAAGTTTGTAAAAACGGTCTACCAAGCTAGTTCAAATACAACAAGAGCAGGATATTATTGAAAATAAAAATAATTTATTAAAGCTCCAGATTTATAATACTTGTACGTCAGGATTTGCCTTTAAGAGGGCATCATAAGGACTCCTCATCCAAGAATAGGGGCGATTTCTTGGAACTAAGTCAACTTTTCTCAAAGTGCGACAAGAATTTTGGGACCCACTTTGAAAAACATCTGAACTGTTACAGTCCAGATATCCAAAATGAGATCATCAATATGACATCATACCTAACTAAAGAGCTAATTGTGCACTTCACTGCTGAGTTTATTAAGGTAGTACTCTTTGTGTGAGCGAACATCATTATAGCAAGGTGTCACTTATGCACCTCTCATTAAATTAATAATAATAATCTTTATTCGTTCTCTTTATCACACTGTAATAACATGGGTATCGTCAATTTAAGCACTAAAACAGCACAAAAAGACACAACACCAAGAAAAACACAAATGATGAACCATCACCTCTACTTCAGGACACTATTATTGTAACATCTGACGTAGTAGGGCACAACGGATTCTTGTTGTCGAGTGTGTAGGCGGGCATTCCAACAGTTTTTTTCCCTTTTTTAGAGTTGCCAACCTTGTTTTGTGTGCGTTGGTCTCTGAAGTAAACGGAGGAAGGATATCTCGGTGTGTTGAGGACTTCAGGATGTCAGCTCCAAACTTCATCAGCATTTCATGCCTCCTTTCCTTCAGGGTTGGGGTCTTGTGTTGGCTCAGGCTTTGTTCATAGCTTTTATAATTCGGCCCAAGAATTCTTTTGCAGGCTCCCTTCTGAATTGTTTCCAGAGCTTTCTGTGCTTCTCTGTAGGCGACGGGTGCCAGACAGGACAGCCGTACATCATTACGGCATTACAAAGGTTTTATAGCACGAAAGAAGGAGTTGCTCTTTCATTCCAAACCTTCTTAGATTTGCAAAGGATTTTAGAAAACCAGCTGACTTTGCTGTAATCTGGCTGATGTGATCTCCAAATGAGAGATCATCACTTAATGTGATACCAAGTATTTTTACCGATTTCTTTGTTTGAAGAGGTGCAGATTCATTTATGCTCTTCTTCTTCTTCAGGAAGTTGACATGTATTACACAGCTTTTCTCAAGACTTATCTGGAGCTTCACTTGATCAGCTTTATGTTGAAGCTCTGCAACAAGGGGTATGAGCTGATTGCGAGTTTGTGACAGGAAGTGCAGCAGGCTTAGCGAAAGATCATCTGCAAATTTATGCCTCTGTTTGTGTTGCCTCATCAATCGGTTGATGACAATAACAAATAAGATGGGACCTAACTTGCTTCCTTGGGCAGCTCCACGCGTGATGTCTTGGAAGTCGGATGTTTCCCCGTTTTCGAGTTGTACGCACTCTTGACGACCAGAAAGGAAACTTGCAATGGTAATTAAGAGAAGCTGCGAGACTTCCAGGGCAAGGGCTTCGTTGATTACAGTCTCATGATCAAGCAGATCAAAAGCTTTCACGAATTCAGAAATGAATATTTCAGCAAGGGTCTCGGGATTTTCTAGTTTCTCTAGCAGATCATGAAGTAATCTGACCAGATACTGAGTTGTACTGTTTCTTCGACGAAAACCGAACTGCATAGGATCGATTTTGTGTTCTACTTCTGCTAGTAGCCACTGTAAAATCAAATCTTTGAAGACTTTGTGAAGGGCCTTTGAAATTGGCCTGAGATCGGATGGTGAGGTTGGTGATGTTTTCCTTGGAATTGGTGTGATAAATGCCTTTTTGAACTTATCTGGGAAAATGCCTTCCAAAAAGCACTGGTTATACACCATAGCCAATGGTGTAGCCAGTAGGGGAGAGCATGCACGTATCAGCCTTATTAGAATTTCACCAGGGTATGAGGCTTTCCAAATGTCTAGGTTTTCGAGTTATTCTATGGTTTCGATTGGACCATTCTGTGGCATAGTCTTGAGGGGAGGCTGTTGACGGCAAACATTTAAAGCATGCATTAATTGCTTCTGCGGTTAAATTCTCTCCTTGCTGGTCCCTCAGGATGGATTTAGACTTCTGCTGTCCCATTAGTTTCTGTAAAGTTGTGTGGAACTTTCTTGGGTCAATGGCTGACAACTTAGCAAAAAATTTGGTGTCCATACAGACGTCTAGCTTGCTTTAGTAGTCTAACTACTATGTTTCTCTTCCGTTTATATTCGTCAGAGTGTGGCTTTGTCTCATAAAGCATGTCTCGCTCTGCCATTACTGCTTTAATTGTAGGAGTAATTCATGGTTTATTCTGTGCCCTAATTGTAACTCGTTTTTCAGGGAAGAATCGTTTGTACTCTCGAATTGTTTGTTCATAGAGGAGTTCAGTCACGCTGTTTGTATCTTTGTTTTCGAAAAGGCGGAACCAGCATACTGAGTTGAGCCATTCTCTGTAGTGAATTATACCTTCTTCTGTAAGTGGACGGTAGGTGAACTGGGTTGGCTTAGTAGGTTTCATTGTTGACTTTGGCCGTAATATAACTGTTGTGTGGTCACTGGTTGAGAGTGGTGCTTCCGCCAAAGGATCTAAGTAGAAATCACCAAGTGTAGTGAAGATTGTTGACACCAAGTCAAGGGTGTTTTCTCCCGTGTTTTCACTTTAACTATTTGATGCGGGGCTGTAGAGCTTTCGATCCAGTTTGGCTTGAGGTCGTTGAAGTCCCCACAAAGAAAGATTCCTACATATGGATATTTTGTTCTGATGAAGTCGCAACTTTGTTGGAGGTATTCCACTAGATGTCTCCGATATGGTCCTCTTGGTGGGAAATATACCGTGGCGTATATCAGTGACGACACTTAACGAGGTAGGCCTTTTGGTCGTGCCCATAGCCACGAGACTTCAGTGTCATGGTCCTTTGGTACTGCGACATCCAGAATCCTATGAGACACGTTTTCTTTGCAGTAGAAACAGAGACCACCACCGTGCGTCTTGGGCTCTCCCAATGCACTGCAGCGTGGGGAAATATAACAGGAATACCCGTCAATCATGGCCGAGGTAGGAGACGGAATCCATGTTTCTGTCATGCACACGATATCAATGTCATATTTCCTTAGGAAAACTTCCATATCCTCTGGAATATCCTCTGGGTTGTTGAGAGATTGAACATTTGACAGGGCTATTTTTGGAAAACGGTGAGATTGGATTGGTCTTGTATTAAAAATTGTTTTCTTTTTCCCTCTTTCCAGGCTGCACGAAGAAGGATCAGCAGTCTCCAGTCCCAGATCATGAGTACCTAATGAGGTGGGAAGGATAGTGAGGCATTTTGAATTAGATTTTGCTGTTGTGTCTGCATTTAAACAAGTAATTCCTGTACTAGACTGCTGGTTGGTTTCAGATAAGGTCTCACCGTCGATTGGTGACTGTTTGCGAAGCTGTGACCAGGGGGATCCCTTTGCTGGTAAGTTGAACGAGATGAGATCCAGTAGCTTCGCCCTCGATTGTGATTTGTTTTCGATCGGGTTGGTGGGGGTTTGTTCTTGTGTTTCTCCAACCATTTTGTTGTTGGAGAAAACCCTGGTGGTGGTTCTTGCTGGTGGTGTCTGAGCCAGTTCTGTAGAAAACTCGCGACCTCTATTTGGTCGAGTCTTACGTTTCCTGTGGGTGGTGGTCTAGGGCACGTCTCCAGTTTTTTTTTATGTTATTGTTTTATGCTGGTCTGTTTTTGGATTTGGGGTAAGTTTGATGTCTGCAAGATAGTAATTGCAGCTGTTGCAAGCGCCTGTCGTGAAGCTTTTACACTTTTCAGGTTGGATCCCTCCGCAATTTCCCGGAGAAATGAGGCAGCCTCTACTTGTTAGGTGATCTTGGCAGATCGGCGGCAGTATTTCTTCATGACTGAGGTGGCATTTTGATCCCCATTTACAGTGATCTTTTTTTAAATAAAAGCACAATTCTTTTGTCATTAGGGTATTTGGCTTTGGGTTTTTCCTTAAAGAGGGGTCAAAGTGGGAGTTTTGAACCGCATGGGAATTATCTGTTTTGGCTTCTACTTCACGTGACTCGGTCTGTGCTACTGATTGAACAATTCGCAAAACGTTTCTAGTAATTACAAGTTCGAGCGGTTCATTCATTGTGCCCACACTTGAGGATGTGGGGGATTTCATTGTCTCTCCTAGCTTTTAGCTAATACTGCATTGTCGTGCATCGTTGTTGCTGTGTAGGATGTTTGTGGTGTCCGTTATGATGGCTTGATATGCTGCGTTTGTTTCACCAAGTTAAACAATCAACGATTTTTGCTCATTTATGATTTGATTCTGATCTTGAACTCTTTTTAAAAAAACATCAATCAGGTCTAAGGCTAGTGATTCTGTACTATCATCCCGTTTCACGAATGTAGATGCTGCTGGGACCTGATCCTGTTTCTGGTAGAGTTCAAAGGGTGTCGTTCCTACTTCATCCCATGATAAGGAGTGGTTTCCTATACT
The DNA here is from genome assembly GCF_049724085.1 of Artemia sp. Qi Xiang Cuo. Classification (NCBI taxonomy): domain Eukaryota; kingdom Metazoa; phylum Arthropoda; class Branchiopoda; order Anostraca; family Artemiidae; genus Artemia; species Artemia sp. Qi Xiang Cuo. The sequence goes on along the minus strand of NC_142809.1, from coordinate 49,459,264 downwards.
AGTGGAAGGCTCTAGTACTTTTTTCAGCCAAGAAGAATTTGTGGACGAATCGGCACTGACTGTTGAGATCTTGGAAGACCGGCTTGCGGGAATAGCAGGGAGAGTCGTGTTGATTCTAGTGTTGATTGTCAAACGGCATCTGTAAGAGCTGATTGGCAAGTCAAGTGCATCAATAATGCTGCTAGATGGCACTCCGACGAAAAATAAATTTAAGCAGGTGCCACCTACGGAGTTGTCTTTCTCTGAATATGTGCCATTAGTTGGCAAGGCATTGTCGTCAGAATTAGGATTTGAGGTATGCTTATAGTTTACCTTGGAAAGTCCAGCGGGTTTGATTCGCTCGCCTTCGTCCCTTGGGGTCAAGCTTTTGGGCTTGACACGGCACGGCTAACAAAATTACTTGAACCCTTTTTTATATCAGTCTGTCTTTTATTGTCATGTCACTACATGCTGCGTGAACGTACTTCTCACACTCATAGCATTATAGAGTTCGTGGTCACTTTTCTGTTGCACACAGGACAGAAATTAAGAGTCCCAGGTGTTTTTACCACTCTCCTCGCCATATTTCTATATTCGGGTCAGATGGCCGACTAGATGTGTATATTTTTTTTTTTTTTTTTTTTTATTGGGGTGAATTGGATATGTGCTAACGATAGTTTACGGATCCAAGAGGGAAGCCGCCTTGTTGTTTCAATGAGCCAATGTCAACCTTAAAAGGTGAAGAGTAGCAGGATCTTCAGTTAGCAGAATTAATAAAAACTTAAGAAAAAAAAATTCAAATTTAAAATTTTTGAATATGTACAATCTGGATCCTTAGTGGATATTCATATGTGCAATTACGTTTGTTATATCACGTTTTCTCTCTAAGTTGTAGTACCTTTCGCTTCTTAATGTGGCATACCCGTCGCTTCTTCTCTTACGCTAATTGTTTCAGCAGAGAAATGTTGGTGAATAATTAAAAGGGAAGCGTCAGTTCCTGCTCGCCTATTCTCCGCAATTTAAAGGAGACAGCTCCTGACAGGTACACCGGCTCTTACGACAGACAACTGCCCCTCTTCTGCTTTTTATACACAAAACAGGGTAATATATACAATTTCAAGTTCAAATCGCTCGTGCGCGCTGTAACATCGGGTCTTTTACGTCGAGGAAAACGAGGGAAGCGTAGAGCCCCGCTACCTATTCCCTGCAGTTTAAGAGTCAAAGGACCCGGCAGGTACCTCTACGGCCAAATTGCTTGATAACTTCCAAAGTTTGTCAACTTCACTAGAACCTTGATAAATCCTAAATTGGAATGCTAAAATTTAGACCATGTTGCGACTTTTCATCAGCTAATCTCTGTCCCGGCCTGCACCCCCCCCCCAGCATAAATTCCTAACGATGCCAATTTTTAAGTTTCAGGCGGGGACATTATTCAAATATGGAATTAATAAGATGGAACACCGTTTTGATATGTGTCTCAATGTAGAAAAGCTATCGTTGACTGACTCATGGCATGTCAGAACCCAAGTTTTTAGCGGTATAATGCCATGACAATTGTCTTTAAATAAAAATTAATCTGAATTTGTCAAAAGTTGGTAAAACATTCGACTTCTCCACTTTTCTCAAAACCAGTTTTAAGCAGTTTTTTCCAAGCTCGTATTCTTTTGAAACTCCCCTCAAATCAATACGTTTTTGAAAAACGTTAGTTAATATTTATGTTTCCGCAGACTAACCGAAAATTGTTGGCAAACACTGTAAGTTAACGATTTGAAGGTGGAAATGGGCCTTAAATGTGTGGTCAAATTCTCAAGCAGGAATAGTCGGTTAATATGGAACGAATAAGCTAAAACACCCTTTTGATAAGTGTCTCAATGTGCTGAAGTTATCGTTGGTTGACTAATGCTAAACTAGGCTTTAAGTTTTTGGCGGACTGGTGCCATGAAAATAGTTATAAAAAAAAAAAAAAAAAAAAAAAAAAAAAAAAAAAAAAAAAATGCTGTTCTTAATTTGTCTGAAGTTAGCAAAATGTCCCTCTTCCCCACTATTCCCAAAATCAATTTAAACTATTTTCCCACAACTTTGTATGTCTTTTAAATTGCCCTAAGAGTTTCTGAGAGTTCTTCACAAGCACTTCTGATTCCACATCTACTACTACTAACAGGTCACCGCAAATCCAAGCCGCCTGAGACCAACAAAGCTACGCATATTCCATTTCTATCCCAATGTATTTATGCCCTCCCTCCTTCCACTCTTGGTCGGAGTTTCTATTTCCCTTAAATCCTTCTTCGTGATGTCCATTCACACTAACCACAAATGATTTGTTTCCCATTTAAATCCTAGTAGCTGCCGTAAATAATGACCTGCGGTAGTTGGTCATCCTACATCCGCAGAACCTGCCCTAACAATCTCAACCTTTTTCTCGTTATAGCCCTAGAAAGCGGGATTGGACCACACTATTCGTACAGCCTACTGTTTTAAATACGGTCAGTCAGTCGGGTACCCGAAACAATCCGTAGATTCTAACAGGTAATTGTTTGCAGAAATTGTTAGTTAACAATTTGACTGTCAAGTTCAGGCAGGATGATTTCTATGAATATGGGATTAATAAGCTATTGCATAACTTCAAGAAGCACCTTAACCTGGACAAACCTTATATTGAGAAATAGGCTAGATTATTTAATTAATCATTTATTTTTCAGTTCCAAAATTTATGTCAAATAGCCGTCGTAATTGGAACTTAAATAAGAATAATTAAAGGCGAACTTGATCAATACAAAAAATAATTTCCAATTAAACAGCATAAATCAAGCACACATGGGCTAAAATATTGTCATGCAAAATAAATAAAAAATGGCATGCATCCAAAGTATATACACAACAAATTTTTGGGAAAATGCAAAACTTAAAAGCAGTTGTTTCAAAACTCACGCTTCACAGTATGGCAATTTGTTGAATCCTTTGTAAGTTTTCATATTTAAAGTCATCCCACATGTTTGGCATTTGAAACATGTTTTGTGCCAAACCTAGAATGAAAAAAGTAAATCAATACAGCAGCAGACAGAGGTTCTACCCTTGGCGGAGGGAGGGTTGTCAGCTGTGTTTTTTTTTACGAGAATGGGTTAAAAACAAATATTTTAGGCATTACTTCTTAATTTTTTACGAGGGACACAAAATGTTAGAGGAGAGAGTTGTAGTTCCAGCACACACGCACTACCCAAACAAGCGACGAAGACCACACTGCCTTTCCATCATAAATCCAAACAACAAGCAGAAACAACAGGGAATTGTTTCTTAAAACAGTGGAAATTTAACTGTAAATGAATATTTCCACCCTATATCCAAGGGCCGTCCTCAAAAAACAAATGAAAGTATAAAAAAATTACTTTAAAATACCACCATTAAAACTAAAATCTTTTTCTAACAGTCCTAGCATCTTTACTTCAGGGAAGTAAGGATGAACTTCCTTAAGTCCTGGTTGAACTTCCCTAGAATGAGAATGCTAGGACTGTTTTAAAATATGTTAGTTTTAATGGCCGTATTTTAATGTGAGTTTCTTTTATACTTTCATTTGTTTTGCAGAGGACGGTCCTTGGGTATAAGGACCATCCATTGGGTATAAGGACCTTAATTCATTTAGGATTAAGGTTCCAGTGTCTTAAAAAAACAGCTCTCTATTGTTTCTACTTGTTGTTTGTATTTATGGAACTACCCTGAAAAATAAAAATTAAAACCTTAGTCTGATTTTCATTACTAGAAAATTATTGGGAAATGTCTGTATTTCTAGGAAAAGAACGGGCCAAGAGCAACTCCTGCACAAGGTCCCTTGTGCTTGCGCTCATTCGACACCCTTTTCATAAACAGAAATTGAATAACAAAACATAGCTATTTCTAAACTTTTAGTCCAAAAATTTTGAAACAAAGATTTCACACACAATAAATTTAAGCAATTTTAGCCTTAATACCACAGTATATAAATAATAGACAGTATGATTGTTCCCTATCTCACCCATTATAAAAACCCGGACCGAGGTGTGAGTGCCCCGGAGAACATAAAAACTTAAGCACATGCACATTAGATCTTTTCACGGGTAGACGAGTCAGATTTCTCTTGAACGCGAAACATGGCTTCAACGTTGGGACACTATATTTTAAAGAAACTAATTTTAAATTAACATATTTTAATACATATATGAAAATCGGTAATTAGAAGTGCAATGTTGTTATATGATGTTTTTAGGAATTACAAGTAGGTTTCGAAGGCTCGAGTTGGTTTCAAACGCATGTTGAGAAACTTTCTGCCAAAATACGTGTTCCAGGGTAATTGGACCGCAGACACATACTAACATTAGTAACCCGCTAATGAAAGAGTATGTGGGAGGAGCTGTTTGTACGCACCAAGAATGAAGAGCCAGAAATCGTCTGCGGTGAACTTACTGTTAATCATCTTTATACAGTACTTAATGCTTAGCATCATCTACTATTCAGAAGCGCGACCTACTTCCTTACATCTTGCGTCAGGCTAGAATCAAATTCAGGTTGCATGAAGAACAATAGATTGACAACATCTTGTTCGTATACCAAATTTTAAGAATGGTGACACTTTTACAAATCTACAATTCAAATTTACGAACCACTAAATATAGCCCGTCAAAAATAAACCCAGTACACACCATAGTCTAACCTGTACATAGGAAGCCCCCTCCTCCGCTGTTGGTCAAATGAAACCATGAAAACAAACACGATTGCGTCATTTGTGCCCAAAATACTTAATTGCAGAGCTCAAATTATTAAGACAAAACGCTGATCGACTCGTAAGGCAAAAGGAGTTCAAAGAGACAGTTCTTTATGAACTGAGACCCATTATCAAGGCCGGATCCAGGGGTGAGGTTAGGGGGTTTTAACCCCCAAAATTTTGTTCAACTAATAGAAACATATCAAAAATGGTTCTAGGCGTTCATCCCCGGAAAATAACCACCCCCCCCCCGTGGAAATTAAGGTTTTCCGAATTTGAGAATCTTATTTGTGTTTTTTTTTTTTTTCTGTAGGGGGAACGAATTTTGGTGCTTGTGTATTATGCACCACTGACTCAAGTTTATGCTGTGTAAAATTCGAGAAAACACCTGTTTTTTTGTTACTTTAAAAATAACTTTGGGTTATATATTTGAATATTAGAGGGGGGGGGGGGGTAAAGTATAGCGGGTCTGCATGCAAAATGTGTTTGGTACAATTATTCTGCATATTAGATAGATAGATAGAGAAGTGTGTTTGAAAGCCAAATATACGGCCGTGAACATAGTAAAATAACATAAATGAAAAGCATAAATAACATAAACTTTGATCAGCGATCATCATAAAACACTTAAATGAAACACTACATTCACCTAATAATAGTACTTGCTACTTGGAAAATCGGTTTAACACTTGAAAAAAACACTTAAGTGAAACATTACATTTACTTTATGCTGTTTTTGTTTTTAGTTAACAAAATTTCCAGATACCTCGCTATTCTTCTGTAATTTTTTAGTGGCCAAATATAGTGGTTTAGTGGTTAGTGGCCAAATTTAGTGGTGCAAATATATAGCCCAAATTATATATTTCCCATCTATTCTGTCACTTGTCTTTCTCTTGTCTCATGCTAGCTGAAAGAAACTATCGAAGAAACCGGTTTGTTCTCGAGTTTTACACAGCGTAAATTTGAGTCAGTGGCGCATAATACACAAGTACCAAAATTCCTTCCCCCTACGGAAAAAAAAACTCAAATAAAATTCTCAAATTTAGAAAGCCTTATTTTCCACAGGGAGGTATTTTCCGGGTGAAGGGTTAAACGCCGGCCACCATCGAAAATATATACAAACAAATTTTGATACGCTTTAAAGTTTTTAACCTCTCCCCCCCCCCCACCGAACAAAAATCCTAGACTCAACCTTGCCCATTATGCAACAAAGAATAAAATGAACCCTCAACTGAATTGACCCTGTGGTAGCACAGTGGATTGATACTCAGCTTGGCAATAAAGGACTGGGGTTCGATTCCAGCTGCTGCAGGGTTGGGCGACAGGCTTTTTACCTGTTCCCGTAAAAAAAAAAATCGGCCATTGAAGCATCAATTCGGCGCCCTATACGCCATCAATGACTCTAGAGAATCTTTTCTATCCAACTGAATCTAATACGTATATGCTCTTCCAGGCAATAATAACTAGCTTATTCAAAAGTGTATAACTATACAGTTGGATGCATTACTTTTCCGCAGAGCACATACTTTCATGTTGGATGCATATAGAATTTTACTTGTTTTCAAAAGATAATAGTAGTCTTTTACAGTATGTTCTTCAGTGTTTATGATCCTGTTTTCAATCGTTTTATTCAGAAAACTATTATCTGTCAAATAAAATTTTAGATTTGCTAACCATGATGTTTTTATTGTCAGTCATATTGCCAACACAATAGAAAAACTGATCAATATCGTAATGAATGGTTCTGGTTCCTTCGTAACTCAACCCTCGTTCTTCTCAACCTCCATTAAACCCAACCCATATGGTTGAGTTACATGCACACCAATTACTCTATCTGCTGAAATAGTATCCTAACTTAAAAGGCTTTTTCGTAACTTACTATCCTTTTTGGGTCTTTTGCTGTTTCTTTTTGTTTTCCTTATTCCCATGTGTTTATTTTTCCTTTTTCCCAATTTTATTTCCTTTTCCCCCATGTGTACCGTTTTGTTTTGACTGGTTTTCAACAAATAAATAAAAGGGTGAAAATCAATTTAAAAAAGACTGAGCTGTTTTTATAACTTCCAAAATTCACACAAATGCAGCAATAAGTTGAAAGCGGAAGTAAAAAACAAACAATTCAAAATCTTTTCAGGGAATATAGCAACATATGATACTGATAATCGGTTAGAAAACGTAAATTTCTTGGGAAAAACACTTTTAAAAAAGAAGACTTGAATTTCGAAAAATCCTAGAACGGAGCTTAAAAGATTATTAAGCTCAGCTACGGTATGCCAAAAAGAAATCTATCTACAACAACAAGTTAATCTTAGATAACGTTCCTAGGAAATAAAAGTGAGAAAGACAAACACTGCTTTTAAACCAAATTCCTTAAAACATACTTTCCACGGATCAGAATAAAATTTGTATACTAGAAAGTCAATTAAGAATGGACTCAACTATGGGAGTATATGCAGGTTCGGTACCAAGGGAGATTTGTTCTAGGGGGAGTGGCGGGGTATCTAAAAATAACAACGGGAATTTAACATCACTCTTTTTTGGTGTCTATGAATGCTGGGTACTTTAACCTATCCCTTTTGGGGATTCCCCCGTACAGGTATGATTGCACTAACATATAAAAAAGCAGTACAGCATTACATCACTCAATGACTAGCAAAAAATATTAAATGATAACTGAGTAGCCCAATTTCACTCAAAAGGTCATACCCATGAATGCCTCATTTTAAATGCCTAAATTACAATTACAAAGGATTAGTTAAACTCACAATAATTAATATAAATAAGAAAAAAAATGAAAGGCAAAGCCAATTTCGGCTTTGTCTGCCTATGCTTTAGAACTACGGTTCTCTGCTTTTGTAATAGTTTAACTAAGAATCACATTCACGTCATAGGTGCATCAAAATCTAACAATTTGAGGGGGACTTTTTGCTTTCCCCTTTCCGTAGTAAAGGGGAAATTATGATAAATAAGAACCTATACTTTCAGACCCTATACTTTTTTTCTATACTTTTTAAACTTTTATAGTGTCTGGCTGGCAAATAAAAAGATGAAGAATATAAAGACTTTTTGAATAATTTATGTATATTCCAAAGTATAGGTAGAATATAGACAGCTATGATTATTCAAGCCCCAACCCCCAAAAACATGAAAAAAGAATAAAAAGTAATATAAAATGAAAATAAATACATACTACAGGATAGTCTACACCATATTTTCTACCTAAACTTTGGAAAATAAGTAAACTATTCTACAATCCTTTCTTTTCTTTATTCTTTTATTTGTCTTACTTTCCCTTTGGTTAGTCAATATTACACATGGGGGGGGGGGGGGGCGGAAGTAACTGACAGGAGGGGGAATTGCCCTAGAATCAGCTTCTCTGGGTGTATATTGCATGCTGGTATGCACCTGGCGCTGAATAAGCTCAGGATGATGCACAATTTTGGAGACAATGTAAAATAAATTAAATACAAATTTGAATTTAATAAATATTAGCTTAAATTAGCTTTTTCTTAATTAGCCTGAGTAATCTAACTATAAGCAGGAGATTTCATGACAAATCAACTACTGACTTGCTCCTGTCACCTTTAAAAATACCCCAATAATGGGTATTAAAAGGAGGGTATTAAAAATACCCTCCTTTCACCCCAATAATGTGATCATGAGTCAAAATAAGTATAATATCCATACATCTGCAAGGTTCCCTAACTTGGACTATTAGAGCCACTCCTGCTGCAGCCCTACTAATCTTTGAACCCAAGTACCTACAGAGAATGTTGGGTATATGACGCATTGATAAGGTATAAATAAAGAAATAAAAAACAAATGCTTTCAAGAATGCAATGTAGCAGATACTGTAAAGATATGCTGGATCACTTGGGTTGAGCAGTTCTGCTGACAACACAAAGAGTATCTTAGGAAAAAATCATGACCATGCATGCCACTACCCTCTTGAAAGAGGTGCTCTGGCAGCCTACACAAACCCTGACTAGCCATGATCAAGACCAATTAAAAAGGGGCACCAGAACTTTCAAACTGCAATTAAATGAAATTTCCTTCAAGCTTTAATGACCATCAATACTTCACGATGAGACTGGAGGAAAAAATAATAAATAGGAGACAAATCCCTCTTTACTAAGTCAACAACACTATGTCGACTAGGATTACCTGCAAAAATTATTGATTAATATCTAGAGAATAGCAACTAATATGTTAGAAAACTAGCTCTATTCTCCAAAGGCTCTAAAAAGTAACACTTCAAAGTCCGATATCTTTTGATGATGTTAACAAATACCAACTGTAAAATAATGCTACCAAAAGATAGGAGCAACAGCTCCGAGGGTGATAGCTCCATGGGGAAAACCTCAGGTGGGTAGGGGGTACCAGCCTTAAACAACTTCAGGCTCTGAATACTTCTGTCTTAATAACACTTATGACCCATAATAATACTAAAACTATAATAGTCTCATCTGTTTTCCAGCCTCTGATTTGAACCACCATTTAATGACTCTTTTTCTCTAACATCTCACCATCTAAACATAACATCTCCTCTGCAAATGTCTTCTGAAGCATGGATTTAAAACATACCAAATAAATGTAAACACACATTAATTATTATCTCTTAGATATTCCATGCTTTTAGACTTTCCACTTCAGACAAACAGGGAAACAACTGGTAGTTTGCCCAAAGGATGCCTTTTATGGACTTTGCCCTTGATGAGGTGGAGAAGTAAAGGTGGAGAAGTAAGAAGTAAAGCTGCAAAGACTTTGGTTGGTTTTAATTCAATGCCCCTACAATGCTCAAGTGCCAAGCTAGTGGTGAGAATTGTTTTCAAAAGAGGGAATGAAACATCCAGGTTTTAACAATGGATATTTTAATGGTATATTGTTATGTTTATGCTTCCGAGTCTTTCCATTGAAGGAACGATTTAAGAGGTCCCATTTTGTACAATATGGCAATTATAATGGAGCTATAAGAAAATTATCCATAAAAGGTATTAACTATCAAATCAGCTCTTTATATTTTAGTACCCTGCCAGTTATCAGAGGCAATGCTAAAGCATTGCTTATAGTAAATGTCATAAGGCTCTATTGTTTTATTATTTATTTATTTTTACTTGCCAGAAGCACTTCATATGGAAGGGGTGGTCGTATAAACGAGGGGGTTCATTCAGTTGGAAATCAGACGTTTTGGTACCCTTTTTAAGAATCAAAAGTGATTGGAGGGCAACTAGCCCCCCCCCGCCCCAAGGCCATTTTCCCCAAATGCATCCAATGAAAAATCTTGAGAGAGCCATTTCGTTAAAATAGTTCAAATACCAGATAACAAAAACCGGATTGACACAGCCCCCTAAGGCCCGAGAGCAGGCGTTGTAATTATGTCCTGGGGGCATATATGGTTCTTATGGAAGGGAGGCTTGTATAAACTTCAGAGGGGCTCCTTTGATTGGGAACTGAAAGTTCTAGTTCACTTTTTAAGAGTCAACAGAGATCATAGAGCAACTAGGATCTCCCCAACGCCCTTTTTCCTCAAACCCATCTGACAAACAATTTTGAGATAGCCATTTTGTTGAAAATAGTTCAAAGATCAGATAACAAAAACTGCGGTGTCAACACAATCCCCCAGAGCCCGGGGGCAAGTGTTTTAAGTAATGCCCAGGGGGCATACAAGGTTTTTATGTAAGGGGTGGTCGTATAAACTTCAGAGGTGGCTCATTTGATTGGAAACTGAAAGTTTGAGTTACATTTTTCTGAGTTAAGAGTGATCAGAGGACATCTACCCCCCCCCCCCCCATAAGAACACAGACCCTCTTTTCCCCAAACGCATCAAACGAAAATTTTGAGATAGCCAGTTTGTTTCAAATAGTCCAACAATAATATAAAAAAAAATCGGTTTCAAAATAACTCTCAGAGCCCAGGGAAGGTTTGTAACTTATGACCCAGGGGCATATAAAGAAGAGGTGGGCATATATGGAAGTTTTTATGGAAGAGGTGGTTGCATAAATTTTGGAGGGGACTCATATGATTAGAAATTGAAAGTTCTTAGTCCTTTTCAAAGAATCAAAAGTGATCTGATGACACCTAGCCCCCTCCCAACCCTCTTTTCCTCAAATGCGTCCAATCAAATTTTGTACATAGCTGTTTTATTCAAAATAGACCAAACATCTTATAACAAAAACTCCAGGGATAACAAAGCCTCCAAGAGCCTGGAAGCAAGTGCCCTTTTTAAGAGTCAAAAGTGATTGAATGCCACTAGCCCCCCCCCCCCAAGGCCCTTTTTTCCGCAAATGCATCCAATTCAAATTTTGAGATAGCCATTTTGTTCAAAACGGTTTAAAAATCAAATAACAAAAACTCTGGGGTTGATCACAACCCCACAGAGCCCAGGGACAAGTGTTGTAAGTTACACCCCAAGAGCATATAAAGTTTTATGTAAGATGTTTTCGTATAAACTTCAGATGTGGCTCACTTGATTGCAAATTGAAAGTTCTAGTTACTTTTTAAGAGTCAAAATTGATCAGAGGGCCTCTACCCCCCCCCCCCCACACTCTCTTTTCCTCAAATGCATCCAATCAAAATTTTGAGAAAGCCATTTCGTTTGAAATGGCCCAACGATCAGATGACAAAACTTCAGGGTCAACATAACCCCACCAGAGACCAGGGGAAAGGTTGGAACTTATGCCCTGGGGGCAAATAAGGTTTTTACGGAAGAAATGGTCATATATACTTCGGAGGGGACTGAAATAGTTAGAAATTGAAAGTTATAGATCTCTTTTCAAGAGTCAAAAGTGATCTGATGGCAACTAGCCTCCCCCCGCCAACCCTAAAGCCATAAAGGCTCTAATGTTTTATTATTTTTTCCCGGAGGCACTTCATATGGAAGGGATGATCGCATAAACTTCGAAGGGTGCTTATTCGATTGGAATATGAAGTTATAGTGCCTTTTTTAAGAGTCAAAAGTGATGGTTTGGCAATTAGCCCCCACGCCCTTTTTTCCCAAGTACATAAAAAAAAATAGTTCAAAGATAAGAGAACAAAAGCTTCAGGATCAACACAACTCCCCAGGGGCAGGCGTTGTAAGTTATGCCCTGGGAGCATATATGGTTCTTATGAAAGGGGTGCTGTATAAACTTCAGAAGGGGCTCATTTGGCTGGATATTGAAAGTTCTAGTTCACTTTTTAAGAGGCAAAAGATATCAGAGGGCAACTAGCCCCCCCCCTCCTCCACGCTGTTTTTTCCCCAGACTCATCCGATAAAAATTTTGGGATTGCCATTTTGTTACAAAAATAGTTCAAACATCAGATAATAAGAACTCTGGGGTCAACATAACCCCCCAGTGCCCAGGTGCAAGTGTTTTTAGTTATGCCCTGGGGGCATGTAAGCGGTGGTCATATAAACTTCAGAGGTAGCTCATTGGATTGCAAATTGAAAGTTCTATTTGCCTTTGTAAGAGTCAAAAGTAATTGGAGGGCATCTATCCCCTTTCCCCACACACCCTCTTTTCCTTAAATGCATTCAATTAATTTGAGATAGCCATTTTCTTTGAAATAGGCCAATGATCAGATAACAAAAACTTCAGGGTCAACATACACCCCCCCCCCCGCGCCCAGGGGACGGGTTGTAACTTATACCCCGGGGGCATATAAGGTTTTAATGGAAGAGGTGGTCGTATAAACTTCAGAAAGGACTCACATAATTAGAAATTCAAAGTTCTAGTTCCCTTTTTAAGAGTCAAAAGTGACAAAATGGTAACTAGCCCCCCCCCCCACCAACCTTCTTTTACCTAAATACATCCCATCGAATTTTTTATATAGCCATTTTGTTCAAAATAGACTAAGATCATATAATAAAACTCCAGGGATAACACAGCCCCCAGAACCCAGGGACAAGTGCTGTAAATTATGCCCCGGGGGCATATCAGGTTTTTATGGAAGGAATGGAAGTATAAACTTCATAGGGGGCACATTCGATCGTAAATCGGAATTGCTAGGGCCCTTTTGAGAGTCAAAGTGATTGAAGGGCAACCAGCGCCCCCCCCAAGGCCCTTTTCCCCAAATGCATTCAATCAAAATTTTGAGATAGCCATTTTATTCAAAATAGTTTAAAGATCAAATAGCAAAAACTCCAGGGTTGACCCAACCCCCTAGAGCCTGGAGGCAAGTGTTGTAAGTTATGCCCTGGGGACATACAAGGTTTTTTATGTAAGAGGTAGTTGTATAAACTTCAGAGGCGACTCATTTGACTGGAAATCGAAAGTTCTAGTTACCTTTTTAAGAGTTAAAAGTGATCAGAAGGCATTTACCCCCTCCCCCAACTCTCATACACACCCTCTTTTCCCAAAATACATTCAATCAACATTTTTGAGATAATCATTTTGTTTGAAATAGTTCAACAACCAGATGACACAGACTTTGGGGTCAACACAACCCCCACCAGAGCCCAGGGGAAGGGTTGTAACATACGCCCTGGGGCATATAAGGTTTTTTCAGAAAAGGTAAACTTCGGAGGGACTCAAATTACTAGAAATTAAAAGTGTTATTTCCCTTTTTGAGTCAAAAGTGATCCAATGAAAACTAGCCCCCCCCCCACCAACAAACTTTTCTCCAAATACATTCAATTGATTTTTTTAGATATTAATGTTTCTCTAAAATAGACCAAAAATCATATAATAAAAACTCTAGGGCTTACACCTCCCCCCCCCAAACCCTGCGGCAAGTGATCCCCCAGGGGCATATAAGGTTCTTAAGGAAGGAATGGTTGTATAAACTTCGTAGGGGGCTCATTCTATTGGAAACTGAAAGGTCTAGTTTCCTTTTCAAGAGTTAAAAGGAACCAGAGTGCAGCTAGCCCCTTTGCCGTCTTTACCTAAATTTCGGTCCAATCAAATATTTAGATTTCCATTTTGTTAAAATAAGTCAAAAGATCAGAAAACAAAACCTCCAGGGTAAACAAAACTCCCCAGAGTTTGCAGGCAAGTGTTGTATGTTATGCCCCAAGGGCATGTAAGGTTTTGGGTCTTTAGAATAGTTCAATGATAAGATCAGCCCAACCCCCAGCCCCCAAACAATTATCAATGATAAATCATGGGAACTGAACCCTGGCCCTCCCTTCATGGCCTGACCCCCCTCCCCCCCAAAAAAAAAATATTAAAAAAATTTTATTTGAAAAGTAATGGGAATTCAGTTGAATTTTATCAGCTCTTTCCAAAACCATCCAAGACACCTATATTCTTAACTACAAACAAGAGTTTGGCTACTACCTGTTTCTCTAATGGTAAAAGCATAAGGCCTGCTACATATTTGGCACTTTACTAAAACGAATTGTATTACAAATATTTTCTTTTATTCCAAAAGTCATGGGAATTCAGTTTAATTTTATTAGCTATTTCCAAAACTGTTCAAGACACCTATATTCTTCACTACAAGCAAGAGTTTGGCCATTGCCTGTTTCACTTATGGTAAAAGCATAAATAAATTGTATTATAAATATTTTCTTTTGCACTTATTACAACATCGAAAATAAAATAAAAATTGCAGTGAAAGTAGGCCGGGATTTACCAACAGGCCCATTAGGCCCTATGGTTTTCACTGCAGCCTAGAAGCGTCAAAGCCTTAAATCCGGTCCTGGGTGAAATATAATCTTAAGCTGGTGAGCTTTCAGCAACTAATATAATTATATATCAAATATTCAGTTTAATTTTATTAGCTCTTGCTTAAACTGTTGATTCATTTCGGAAAAAAAATATTTTGAAATAGAGAACTTTGAAACACTTCAAACTTTGGCGATCAAAAACAAACAGAAATCAATTCTTTTTAAACTTTCCAAAAAAGAAGTTTTATAAAGAAAATTAAAAGCCATATTAAACTTAAGATCAGAAGCAATAGAAACGTACAATAAGTCAAACTCAAATCAACCATAAATTACTATTAAAGAATAAATAAAACCCAAAACAAACTAAAACTAAATAAACAATCATAGCAAAAAAAACATGCAACAGGTACTTAAATAACAAATAAACCTTAAGTTGAATAAGCTAATCAAGCTTAAAACAAACAAAAATATTTTGCTTTTGAAGCATAAATGAAACCCAAAACAAACAAAAATTAAAAAAACAATCATAGCAAACAAAAATACAATAGATACTAATATAAATGAATAAATAAATCTTAAAACAAGCAAAACTTAAATTGAATAAACTTTCTAAAACTTACTGTATTGTTGGTGCTTTACTGGAAACAAATTATATTACAAACATTTTCTTTTGTACTTATTACAACATTGAAAACAAATATAAGAATTACAGTAAAACTCAATTTTGAACTGATGAGCTTACAGCAATTAATATCACTATATATCAAATCTTCAGTTTAATTTTATTAGTTCTTTCCAAGACTATTCAAGACAAATATAGTTTCACTACAAACAAGAGTTTGGATACTGCCCCCTTCCCTAACTGTAAAAGTCTAAAGCCTACTACGTCGTTGGTGCTTCACTGAAAACGAATTATATTAAAAAATTTCTCTTTTCCAGTTTACAGCATTGAAAATGAAAATAAAAATCCCACTGAAATAAAATCTTGAATCGGTAATCTTTCAACAATTAATATCATTATATATTAAATATTCAGTTTGATTTTATTTGTACTTTTCAAGTCTGTTCAAGACACATATAGTTTTCAGTAAAGCACCAATTACAGAGATACTGATATCTTAAATAATCTAGATGTGCTTTGAGATTTTTGTCTTGTGTTGATTAACTTGTAAAGTTGTTTTTTTTAAACTTGTGCAGAAGAGAGCCTGAGCATGCAGGAAGAGCCATATTGGTACCAGCCAGCCTGTGGGCCTTAAACTACAGGGAATAGGCAGCTGGAGTACTTGCACTTACCACAAGCTCATTAAATTGAATTGTATTATGTGAATAGCATTACAGCTACGAACTTGTGCAGTTGGAAGCCAAAAGGAGCCTGTTCAGGATTCCAGGTGCTATTTTTAAGAAGAAGTAACTTTGAAACCAAAGTTTAAACCCTTTTATACCCAAAAACTATAGAAAGAAATTATCATTTTCAAGGGTCTAAAAAGGGCTTAAAATTGAATTTGCAAGAAAAGCAATTATTATATTAAGAAAGAGCATAAAAAGTGGCATAAAGTAGCATGTTTACTTTATTTGTATGTCAATAACATGGAATGCTCTAATTTTGCCCAAATATATATTCAAAAATAGATATTTGGTAATTGCCTAGATAGCTACCTGGAGATAAGGAAACGTGTTAAGAAAACAATTCTAACTTCATAATACATGAAATAGTCATAGTTAACACATTTTGCGTGCAGCCTTGCTATACTTAACCCCCCCCCCCCCAAGGTGCAAAAATTTAGCCCAAACTATATATTTTCAATGCATTCAGCCACCATTTCTTGTTTTGAAACTGGTTCTTGTTTTGTCACAGTTGATTCAACTTACAGGTACATAGGTTGAAACAATTGAGACACATTCTGAGAATAGATAGGCTAAATATAATTAAGGCTATATATTTGCATATCAGGGGGGAAGGTAAAGTATAGCAGGGCTGCATGCAAAATGTGTTAAGTATGATTATTCTGCACATTATTACCTTAAAACGCATTGTCCAGCAAAATAAGGAAAGATCCTGTAGAGTTGCTGGTCAGTGACAATGGGGAGTCACTGGTTCGGCGGCGTCCCACTCTATTTTCCATGGTTTGGTGGACCAATTCTTATCAATGGCGATCTTGAATGCATTGACAGACGGAGCAGTGACAGCTGCATTGGGAAGACTGTTCCAGGGGCCCACCACTCTATTGGAGAAGTAGTGGTTGTGGAGTCTGCTGTGAGCTCTCTTCCTGAGCAGCTTCTTACTATGCCCTCTTGTCCTGGATGATTTGTCAAGTTGTAAAGGACTCTGAGAAGAGGAATCGGCATGCAGTAGCTTGTAAGCCATAATGACATGCCCCTCCGCCGTCTGTAGACAAGTGTTGGGAGCTGTAGTTTGTTTAGGCGAGATGGATAGTTGAGGTTCTTGCATTCATCAATAGCTTTGGTTGTATGTCTTTGAACAGACTCTATTTTCTGTTGGTCACCCTTATTCAGAGGTGTGGCAACACACATCCCGAATTCCAGCAATGGTTACACAAGACCCTTGTACAGCTTCGTCATGACTTTAGATGATCTGCTACGTACTGTACGCTTAATTATATCGAGGGTCTGAGATGCTTTGGCAACCGCTGTTTGTGTGTGTTTGTTGAATTTTAATTCTTCATTGACGATTATTCCCAAATCTCTTTCAGCTACCAAGGAACCAATTGATTGTCTAGAGCCATCCCCCCCCGCCACACTCATATGGTACTGCCACTTCTCATTCTTGTTCCCGAAATATACCGCCTTGCACTTCTGGATGTTGAAACTCAAGCTTCCATTGGCGGGCCCAAAGAAAAAGTGCATCCAGGTCTCCCTGTATGGTGGCTCTAGTTATTGACAACTCTACAGGCCCAATAAGCTTTGAATCATCGGCATAGAGGCTCATCTTATTTCTTACAGCCCGTGGAGCATCATTAATGTAAAAATTGAAAAGTGGTGGGCCCAAGATTGTTCCCTGGGGGATACCACTATCAACTCCAGCAACTTCTGAGAAAAACTCTTGCCCGTTATCCCCAAACACTCTAACTCTCTGCTTTCTTCCTGAGAGGAACTCCATCACCCATTCAACAACCTCCACATGTATCCCGGTAGCTAAAAGTTTTGCCTTCAAATGACGATGGCAAACTTTGTCAAAAGCCTTTGCAATGTCTAATAAAATCATATCAGCAGGGATACCCAGGTCTAGTTCAGTGACATATTCATATGCGTCAATAAGATTTGTCTCAACCGAGCGTCCAGATCTGAATCCATGTTGGCTATTGGTAAGTAGTTTGTTGTGAATCAGGTGTTCCATAACAGCAGTGTTTGCAATTCCTTCAAGGATTTTACTGACTGTCGAGGTGATACTAATAGGTCAGTAATTGGCAGCACAGTTCCTGCTTCCACCCTTGTCAACAGGTGTAATATTCGAATTTCTCCAATCTTGAGGGACTTGTTTCGTGTCAAGAGACTTCTGGAACAGTTTTACTAGGGGGAGGGCAAGCTCTACATGAGCCTCTTTCAAAGTTCGAGGGTGTATCCCATCAAGGTCAACTGACTTATTCGGGTTCAATTTTTTGAGCCGAGAGTCAACATCCAAAATGCCGATAGTAATAATTTGCATCGGTTTCTGAATATCATATTCTGGCATTTGTGGCAAGGGGGCAATATCTGGAGGAGTAAAAACTGACTTGAACTGCTGGTTCAGAGCTTCAGCTATATCTCCAGGGTTGCTTATGGTATTCCCATTAACTGAGAGTTCTGTTACTGAGTGTCTTCTGGGCTTTCGAGTTGAGGCATACTCACAAAATTACTTTGGCTTTGTTTTCGATGCTGAGGCTAAAGACTCCTCATACTTTCTAGTAACTTCTAATGTAATATAGTGGACTTTTCTTTGTATTTGTTTGAATTTGTCATGATTTGCCTGCATTGGGATGTCCTTGTACCTTCTCCAGAACTTCTTTTTCTTCCAGACTGCTAGCTTGATTTCTTGTGTGATGAAAGGGAGAGTTCTTGGTCTTTGTTTCCAAGTGGTTGTTGTGTGTTTTGCGATTGTCTCACTGAGAACCCTTTTCATCTCAAGCCGAGCTCCCTCTACATTATTCTTTTTGACAAAAGACCAATCTTGGTTAGCCAAATCTTGCCTGACCTTGTTGTAATTTGTAAACACATGTTTTCTAAAATTATTTGTCTGCAGGTACAACTTTAGTTGACAAGTTATGGCTATATGGTCGTTTGCGCCAAAAGGTGGCTCTGAGTCTATACTTTGGATTGCCTTCTCATCTTTGACAAATAGGAGATCTAAGAGAGATGGGTTCTGGCCCTCTCTGTACCTAGTCAGCAAATTGATTGTCTGGTACAATGAATGTTCTTGTAGGCATTCGAGGAGTGTGCCAATCTGGTCATTGTTATCTCCTGTAGCAGCATAACCACTAATCCATTGGATCTGAGGCAGATTGAAATCTCCAACAATTACAATATTATGGCAAGGATGACTCATCACCGAACTTATAGAATTTACAATCGCGAGGTGAGAACTTTTCTGACAGGGAGAGCTTGGGCTTCTATAAATACAACCTATAATTAAGGGGTGACCCTTAGCTCAATTTTTACCCAGACCTGCTCCACCCACAGCTCATACTGAGAACCAAGATTAAGGTCTCCTACCTTCAGTGATGATTTGATGTACAGGACAATTCCCCTTCCTTCTGGTTTTGACAGGTTTGAGATTATTCTGAATCCAGTGATCTGGATTTGCACATCAGTCACTGGCACTGAAGTATACTTTAATATATACTATACTATATTATGTATAGTATACTATATTATGAAGCAAGAATTGTTTTTTAAGATAGGAAATATGCAATTTGGGCTATATATTTGCACATTATGAGGGTTGGGGGTTAAGTATAGTGAGCTGTATGCAAAATGTGATGGCTATGATTATTCTACCCACTATGAAGTAAAAGTTGTCTTTTAAGCTAGGAAATATATAGCTTGGGCTACATATTTGCATATCAAGGAGGGGGGGGGGGGGTAAAGTAAAGCAGTGCTGCATGAAAATGTGTTAACTACAATTATTCTGCAAATTATGAAGAAAGAATTTGTTTTCTTAACATGTTTTCTCATCTCCAGGTAGCTATCTAGGCCAATACTGGACATTTTCTAAGTGTTCTCCCAATGCATCTCTCTTGTTTCAAATGATTTGAATCAACTCTGACAAAACAGGAACCAGAAAACAAGATTGACAGGTGGCAGAATGTATTGTATATATATGTATATTATTTGGAGTATATATTTGCACAATAAGGGGATTGGGGGTAAAGTATAACAGGGCTGTAATCAATGTGTTAGCTATAATAATTGTGCATATTTTGAAGTAAAAATTGTTTCTTTAACATGTTTCATTCTCAATACCCTCTAAGTTAGACCTTTGCCTGGTGCTTTCTTTGAGTTTAGCATATAGGTTAAGTTGAAGCTGGTATCAATGTAGACTATAATTAGGCCTGTTGAGAAGGAAATATGTTAATAAAACAATTATTACTTTATAATATTCAGAAAAATTGGTAAACATTTTGCTGTTCATATTATTGACTTATGAATGAAACAAATATACCACTCAATGCTTTGTTTTATGTTCTTTACAAATATAATAATCACTTCTCTTGCAAATTCAAATTTAAGTCATTTTTGAACTCTTGAGAATGACCAAAAAATTTCTATAGGTACAAATAAAGCTTAAACCATGGATTTCAAAATTACTATTTGATTAATAATCCATTTTTTATAGGTTATATAATCAACAAGCATTGATTTATCATGAAAGTTGGATAAAAATTTTATCCAACTGTTTTGTTTTCTGTCTTGTTCTGTTTTTTTATGAGATGAGATATACATTTATTAAAAAAGAAAACAAACACTATTCTCAAAAAAATTTCTCCATTTTTCCTTCCACCATATTTCTTCTGGTAGTTTTGATATTTTTCAACATATAGGTGAAATGGTGGATTTTAAGCAACCTAAAAGAACATGAAGAAAACACAGCAGACTTGTTTTGAATTTTTTCTTTCATCACCTGAACTAGAGGTCATCAACTGAAACTTGTCAAGCAATCTACAACATCTAGAGTCCGTACTCAATTCTTCTCAACACGTATTGTCAACAATTGGAACAAATTATCTAATGAAACTGTTGGATCTGTTGATGTTTTTAAATGAAGGCTAGATGCTGAGTGGTCCTCCCAAGAGTGTAATTCAACTGGGATGCTATCAAAGATGGAGCAGCACCTGGCCACCAGTGATTCTTGCATACAATCAATCCAGAGCTCTACAACAAGAAATCCTTAGATTGCTCCTAGCTGCAATTTAAGGTAATCACCTTTTATAAAATTGATTTATAATAATCATCAACAATCAGTTGATGATGGTGATGAATTTATTTAGTGAATTAAATCCCAATTGTCAAAGTTTGTGACATAAAAAAAAGACCCAGTGCATAAATAATAAACTCCTATATACCAAACTGTTCAGAAAAGTCTAATCTATCAAAAGAAATGGACTGGAAAACAAAATATCTAAGCATTCCCCAGATCTATGGTACTTCAGTTACCATATAGTTCTACCATCCATTAACTAGATCTCCTCAGTCAGTTTAAACTGGATAGGGAGCATTGTGAACAGCTTTTTTTTTCTTCAGGATATGATTCATTATGCCACCATAATCATCATTGTGTATATAAATAAAATAACAAGAATAGCCTATATTCAAATAGCCTACCAAATAGTGTCTACTTAATAAACCAATTTGTTGACAATTTGCTCAGGTTTGTTGTTGTTATATTTTGATTAGTTTCATTTGATTCATTTCATGCAGCATAGGCTACATTAAACCAGAGCATTGGTTAGGACAGTAATCCAACACCTAATAAGCCATAAAGTCCATATAAAGTTGGGGATAGCAAGAGCAGCCATTGAGTAAATTTACTAAGCTGTTTTTTGCAGATTTTCAGAGACAGTCTGTGCAGAAAGGAGTGATATCAAACAAGAAGAGCTGTATTGGTACTAGTGGGATTTTAATCCTTAAACTGCTGGGAAAATGTGTTTTGAGTATCAGTACTTCCTACAGGTTCTGTCTAACATGAGATTTTGTGAAACAACAGTTGCATAAAAACAGGATGCCGCCTAAATGGGATAGCAAATGGAAGCTAGTCAGCACAGAAAATCCCAAGATTTCTGTGCTGGCTGTAAATACAGTCTTGAATCAGATTCAAAGGCAATCTTGTGTAATGGGTGTGAATTATTGCTATAATATACACTGAATGCTCAAAAATGCCCAGCTCTGAATATGAACTTTTTACAATAATGTTTACCATTTGAGACATGCTGTGGTACTCCTTGATTTGCAAGCACTCTGGTACTCCAGCAAACCCCTCTATTGGCCACAATATTAAATTTGATAACAACTAAGGTCCCTAGTGCCTTGGCTTCTGTGGAAATAGTTAAAGGGGCAGTAGATGAGCTGAAGCAAATCATTACCACTAACATAAATGAAGTCAAGGAATGTGTTACTGATCTTGAGAAAAATGTGGCTTAAAAATGCACCATTTCAGACATGTTGGAGCTGCAATGCAGGAGGAAACAAGCCATTAATTCTCATCTTGAAGACAAAGTCCAAAGACTGTTCAGACAAGAGAAAGATAGTGGGAGAAAACTTAATGTGGTTGCATTTGGTGCACCCCAGCAACAAGGAGTACTAAATGACAAAACATTCATCAAAAGACACCTTGCAGAGCTGTATGGCATTATAGGTGCAAACATAAGCAACATTAGATGCCTAGTAGTGCAACCACTGCCAGTTGATAGACCTGAAACCAGCCTAGAGCCAACCTCCCCCTATTCTCTTCTCTTTCCCAAATCTAAATGTAAAGAGGCATATTCTCCAAAATCCTATGAGCTATGTCAGGAAATTCAGTTCATGGCAGATGCATCCCATGAAAATTGGGAGAAAAGAAAAGCCTTATCTGCTGAACTGAGACACCAAAATGAACTCGGAGAGACAAACCTGGCTATCCACCATCAAAAAATTGTTTTAAAAAACTTTATTCATCCAGTTTGGAGCTACCTCCCCCCCCCCACCCATGGACTGTTAGATACCCCAGATACCAGCCCTGTAAACAGTGTAAACAATGATCTAGAAGTGTTTATGTCATCAATTAGAGCCCATGAATTCACAGACTTATCATCACACAAGTCCCTTACAAATGAAAGTTTCAATGCAGCTGATGATAGTAGATCTTCAAGCACTTCTCAATTCATTGTAGACAAGTCACATGAACCACTGGCAAAAGGAAATACTCAATAAAAAAAAAAGCAGCAAGTAAATTAAGATTTCTCCAATCTTATAGCAAACATTGACCAACTACCAAACAAAATTAATGAGCTGAAATCTTTGAAATATGCAAATGATTATAATGTAATACTTCCTACTGAGGTGTGCCCCAAGAATTCAAGAAACTAGCTTCTAGATTTGCATGACAGTTTGAAAGGCTACCATACAGTATCCAACCTGTCATCCAATTATTGCTGCTAGGGAACACTGGCACTGGTCAAAACCTCTTTCACTGTCACCCTAATTAGCTACTCTACTGGATGCCTTCATACTGAAACCATTTTCTTTGATATTTCAGTTACTTAAAATAAAAGCCACTCTCCTGTCAGAATTGGCTGTGTATACAGAAGTCCATCAACAGAGTGAACAGATAAGAAACTGGCAGAGCTCATCTGCAAGATTACATGCACCACTATGGGACCTAATAATTGCAGGTGACTTCAACCTGCCTAACATAACCTGAAAAAAGCCTGGATTAGTTTCCCTATGTCTCTTCTGGTCCTACAGCCCTAATCATTGACATTGTTCATGATGTTCTTCTCCACCAAATTGTCAATGAGCCAACATGTTTTAGGGATGGTCAGCAACCAAGACTTCTCAACTTGATATTTCCCTGAAGACCAGAACCACTGCTGTCTACCTCATACACACCCCAAATCAGGAAGATTGACCATGTGGCCATACCAATTAAAATAACTTTTCTCAGAATAACAAATTACTACATCAAGAAAACCTTCATTAACTATGAGAAGATTTGAATGGATTTTGACAGTGTTGCATGGGATGATGTCTTATCTGACTCTCTAGAACAGCAATGGCAGCACTTCAAAGAATTAATAACCTTTTTTAAACATGTTTCTACCTCATCAGACCTAGGCCTAATTGTACAGTATTATCCTAGGCCTGCATCTGGGAACATTGGGAGAAGGGGATGCATAGTCAAAGCAGCCAAGAAAATATTAAGCTAGGCTACATTTACCATAGGCTATTCAGAAGAAGTTGCTAGCCTATTGATGAATGAAATAGGGAACTTCCTAGGAGCAAAATTATGTAAAACTTAAAACCTCATATCTTGTTATCAAATTAGAGTTGAAAAGGTTTGTATAGGCCAATGAATAGCTAAAAATCCAAGCTATGCAACAACATGCTTATTATTAAAATTATTAAAGATCATTCACTGAAAATGATTAGTTTATTGACTTACCTAGAAAAACATCTTTTTGGAAATACCAATTATCTTATTTTGATGTAAATATCTTTTTAGTGTTTCAGTAGGGTAAGACACCCAGTAGTCGGACACTTTAATCACTTTGAAAACTTTTTGACATTTAAACTACTCTAATTACTGTATTATACCACCTAGAAACTTAATTTTTGTATCAAAAAATTTCTGAACAAGTAGGCTAGGTTACTAATTCAAATAGTTTCACTTGTACAGCGCCTCCTATTTTTGAATTTACTAACAAGTGACAATTCTGCCTTAACTTGGACATACAAACCGCTCATCGTAAATTGGTTATTAAAATAGTATAAAAGATTCTGTCTGAGAATAGGCAGGTGGCCGACTACTGGGTGTCTTACCCTATTAGCCTATTCACATATTAATAGAAAGCTGATTGTCTTCTGATTCTAAAAATCTAACTTTTATTGCTTGATTTTTATTCTATAAATCACAAATATTAAATATATATTTCTTTCATTTCACTTGCTTGTCAAAACAGAGACCACACATTGGGTTTATGATGACAAATTACTCGCACTGGGCTGGCTCTAGTGAGAGATGATTGGTTCTACACTTGCATTGTGTCATACTGTATTAAAAAAGGGGCAGTCCATAAACCCATTGCTATTTTTCCAAAATGCAAAAGAAAAGTGGTCTTTCCCAAAAAGAGGTCTTTTACCCTAAGCTACTCCTTTTTCCTTATTGAAGTGTTTTTTTTTTGAAGAATTGCTCTCCCAGCCTATACTGCTATCATATCTTTAGAAAAGTCAAACTGAGCT
Source organism: Artemia sp. Qi Xiang Cuo (assembly GCF_049724085.1). Lineage (NCBI taxonomy): Eukaryota > Metazoa > Arthropoda > Branchiopoda > Anostraca > Artemiidae > Artemia > Artemia sp. Qi Xiang Cuo. Next base: position 49,434,539 of record NC_142809.1, on the reverse strand, counting down.
ATCCTAGGCTCAATAAGCCAAGGAACTGGGGTGGGCACAGTAAGCCTGTTGCTTAGTTAACCTTGTCCAGCCTAGTCAATACTCACCTTATCAAGACATTTTAATTCCTCAGTGGGGTACACAGCTCGTTCACACCTTCCACAGTTTTTAATCATCACTAGATCCAATTATTTTTATCCTATTTTCAAATTCACTTCAGAACAGAGAAATCTTTTCTATTTGTATTTGGGTCAAAAGTTATGGAAGAAGGCAAGGAGCACGAAAATGCCATCTACATAAAAAAGAAGTTGAGGCGCGTCTGAAATAGTAGGCACTCTCACACTTTGTAAAAAAAATAAAAGCTTGTATGATGCAAGTTGCTAATATAATTGGTCAATTTTTGGTTGTTTTAACCTTATAGAACCTTGTTTTAACCTTATAGGGTTTCCACATATCGCTTTTTCAAATTTTAATAACTTAGCTTCATTGCGTCAAGTCGCGGCTACTGAACCCATGAATGGGGTGTAGAAATTGTGCACTTTTAAAATGAGAAAATAATGGGCTAAATTACAAATTGTAAGCATTAGTGTTTACATTTGTAGAAGAAACATTTTTGAAATCTTGATTTTAGCTATCCTATCTCACAGGATACGATATAATATTCATAGTCTTTTGTAAGCTCTGGGTTATTTCTTTGCAAAGTAGGATTATAAAATTTGCCTTATTAGTTTTTATCTTCTTTTTGGTTGTGAACACAAATAAAGCATAGCATAAAACAGTTTGAAATAAAAGACTCATTAAATTTACATTGAAAACGCTCTATATTCGTTTTTTAATTACATCAACAAGCTTTGGTCAGTATAACTATCCGTATTTAAAATGTTGCAATGGACTGAGAAGGATGTAGGCGAATGACTTTTTTTATGTCACTTTGTAATACTTTTATGGAGTCCACACCAAAAAAAATTTGTTTACCAGCTCATACCATTAGTTTAGTAAAAAAAAAATGTATATATAATGTATCTATATATTCTGAAATAGACAATTTTTAATACTGCTCACACCCTAAAAGTTTGTTAAATAATTTGGATGCATATGACGCTTATCAATTGGGAAATAAATTGAAATATAAGCAACTTCAGCAGATAAATAAGGGTGATATAAGGAACTTGAATGCAAGGATGAGAAAGAAAAAACAATGAAGTAAACGAACTAAATCTGGTAATTTCTGCACTATATTGAGCAGGAAACGGAAGTTTTTTTTTAGCTAGGAAGGTGCCCTATCGTTGAGCATTAATGGTATTTTCATATATACCATTAAACAAATAGTTTCACACCCCAAAGATATATTCTTTTCATATCAAGTTTTATTTTTTAATTTGCAACCCACAATTGCTTGAAACAGCTTAACGTATAAAATTTTTGAAAAATAGCTACATAAACATAAACAACCAGTTCGGGCACATAAACAACCTACATAAACTACATAAACAACCTACTACACTAAAACAAACATAAACAAACTACACTAAAACAAACATATACTACAAACACTAAAACAAACATACTAAAACAAACATATACTACACTACACATAAACAAACTACATACTACATAAACAACCAGTTCGGGCACACAACCTTTTGATTAAAAATTGTAGGGAGTACTTTTAATTAAGACATAAAAGCCTTGATATTTCGGATTTGCGCCCAGAAGCCTCCATTAAGGCTTATTTTTCGGTTTGCAATGGCTTCCAAGCATGATGGCAAAATATATGGACTGTTATTCATATACTCTTTAACCGTTTTAATTGAACATTCTTCTCATTTTTTTTTTTTTCATTTTATGTATGATAAAGACTATCATAAAAAAGTTCGTTAAAATTGCTGAAACATTCCATTAGATCTCCAGAAGCAATTATTTTTCCAAACCAGTTTCTTTTATCATCGAAAAAGCTAGATGGTGGTAATAAAGGGAATAATCTATTAAATTGGAATTCTGATTTCAAACTGAGCCACTCAAATAGATCTTAAGGATGAAAAAATAAACGAATTTAGTGTTTATCTGTCATCACTTAAAAGTAGAGCCACATAGGCCTGGTATCCTCCGTGAAAATATTGGCTGACATCTAGAAAATTTTGAATCTACGTTTTTTAACCTATAGACCCTCCTATTCGCTCCAGACAAAATTAAGGTAGCTATTAAAATACTTTAGATTAGTTTCTATATCTGTATTTCCTCTGCAGCATTACCAACTACTTTGTCACAGTTTGTCTTTAGTCACGTGGGCCAAATTTAAAGGTTGTTTAAGCAGTTTTGGTAATGAAGAAAGCAAACCACATAGCTGCACTGAACGGGAGCTTGATTCATTCAAAGGCTTGTTTCAGCTCTTGATCGATTTACAGATCTTTTCATCCATACCATATGGAGCTGATGCTGCTGTTTCTTGCACTCACTCACTTTCCTACTGTAAGAGCTCCTAGACATACCCCATATATATCATCATCTTTCAAGTAAAAGATAAGAGGACTTAGAACTATGAACGCATGCAAAGGGGAGCAGGGGGCCATGCCTTCCTTGGAAACCTGGGATCTATTTAGTGATTATGAGCAGACCAAACGAAAGCTTGCAGATTAGGGAATAACCGTGGAAAATAAGTGTGTTAGTTCATGGCTGGCTGCCCACCTATAGGTTTTGAACCTTAATTATCCCAAAATGAGTTTTAATTTGTGAGTGAATGCCCCTTTCGAATTTTCCACAAATATTTTTCTATATGATTTTATTTGGAGTAAAAAAAAAAAAAATCAAATTTTTCATAGGGACCCTTATTAATAAAAGCATAAAAATTTAAAAAGGTAAGATTAAATCAAAGAATCAGATTTTTATGGTGATTTCAAATATGAATTTGTTTTGAGTTTGATGTTAAACATGCTAAGAAAGTACATAAGAAAGCTACCATAACTATAGAAAAAGAAGAAATCCCCTTAAAATGGAGGTATTCCAGATCAAAAGTAAGCGGTAAAATTTACTAGTACTACTACTCAGAACCAAGCCGCCTGAGGCCAACACAGCTATGAACGCTCCTCCTCCATCCCAATTTACTCGAAGTCTCCCTCTTTAGATCATCCTAGGAAGTTCCCATTTTCCTTCAATCTTTCTTTATGACATCCTCCCACTCCGTAGAGGACGACCTGCTTTCCGTTTATCCCTAGACGGTTGGCTGAAAAGGACAATCTTCGGCAATCTGTCATCCTTCATCCGCAGAACGTACCCAGGCTATGTCCACCTTTATTTCATTATAGCCCTAGAAAGTGGGATCGAGCCACATTTTTCGTACACTATACTGTTTGAAATACAGTCAGTCAGCCGGGTTCCCAGAACAATCTGTAGCCAATTTTTCTGGAAAACAGCTAACAAATCTTCATCCGCTTTTCGGAGCACCCATGCTTCAGAGCCATATTTGGCCACTGTCATCACTGTACCTTCCTACATTCTAATCTTGGTTTGCAGACTTATCTTCCTATTCTTCCAAACTTTTTTTAATCATTGGCAGCGCGATCACGCTGCCTAAGTAAAGAACGATGTTGTAACAATGTATTATTTTTTTTTCTTTTAGACCAGGGTGCGTCGTATCGAAGGAGTTGTCGTAGAAACTTCGAAAAGGGCTCATTCGATTGGAAATTTCAGTGGCTTGTGCCCTTTTTAATAGTCGAAAGATTTGAAGGCAACGAACACCCCTTCCACGCCCACCATTTCCCTAAACACATCCAATCAAAATTCTGAGATAGCCATTTTGTTCAGCGTAGTTGATTTTCAGATAGAAAATTTGTTTTTGAGGAGGACACTCCCCCAAAACCCTCAGGGCAAGGGTTGTAAAATCTGCCCTGGGGGAATGTAAGGTTTTGATAGAAAGTGTTGTTGTAGAAACTTCGAAAAGGCTCATTCGATTGGGAATTCAAAGGACTAGTGCCCTTTTTAATAGTCGAAAGTGATTGGAGGGCAAATATCCTCCCTCTCACGCTCACCTTCTTACCAAACACATCCAATCAAAATTTTTAGATAGCCATTTTGTTCAACGTAGTTGAAAATTCTGGAAATAATATCCTTGAAGATGACAATCCCCCCACAGCCCTCAGGGGCAGGATTGAAAGTTAGGTCCTTGAGGCATACAAGGTTTTTTACAGATCTCGGTATTGTAGGAACTTCAAAAAGGCCTCATTTAACTTGAAACTTAAAGAACCAAATCCCTTTTTAATAGTCGAAAAAGATTTAAAGGCAACTAACACCCCTTCCATGCCCACCATTTATCCAAACACATCCAATCAAAATTTTGAGATAGCCATTTTGTTCAAAATAGTTGAAAGGTCCAGAAACTATATCTTTGAGGATGACACTCCCCCCCACAGCCCTCAGGGTAAGGGTTGTAAGTTATGCCCTGGTGGCATATAAGGTATTTATTGAAAGTTTTGTCATAGAAACTTGAAAAAGGGCTCGTTCGATTGGAAATTCAATGGACCAGTGCTCTTTTTAATAGTCGAAAGTGATTTGAGGGCAACTAACCCACCCTCTCACGCCCACATTTCCCCCAAACACATACAATCAGAATTTTTAGATAGCCATTTTGTTCAACGTAGTTAAAAGTTTTAAACACTAGGGTTCTGGGGATAATAACACCCTCATAGTCCTCAGGACAAGGATTGTAAGTTATGCCCTGGGGTATATAAGGTTTTTATGCATAGTGATGTTGTAGAAACTTCAAAAATGGCTCACTCGATTGGAAATTAGAAGGGCTTGTGAACTTTTTGATGGTCGAAAGTGATTGGAGGATAACTAACACCCCTCTCACACCCACCATTTCCCCAAACACGTCAAATCAAAATTTTGAGATGCAATTTTGTTCGACGTAGTCAAAAAGTCCGGAAATTATGTTTTTGATGATAACACTTCCCCCACAGCCCTCAGGGCAAGAGTTGTAAGTTATGTCTTGGGGGCACATAATGTTTTTTTTTTATAGAAAGCGTTGTCGTAGAAAATTCAAAAAGGAATCATTTGATTGGAAATTGATTGGAGGGCAAGTAACCCCCATCTCACGCCCACCATTTCCCCAACTACATCCAATCAAAATTTTGAGATAACCATTTTGTTCAGCGTAGTTTAAAAGTTTAGAAATTCTGTCTTTGAGGTTGACAAACCCCCAGACCCATTACGGAAAGGGTTGTAAGTTATGCCCTTGGGGCATATAAGGTTCATATAGAAAGCGTTGCCGTAGAAACTTCAAAAAGGGCTTATTCGATTGGAAATTCAAAGGGCTAATGCCTTTTTTATAGTCGGAAGTGGTTGGAGGTTAACTAAACCCCTCTCACGCCCACCATTTCCCCAAACATATCCAATCAAAATTTAGATATAGCAATTTTCTTCAACGTACTTGAAAGTTCAGGAAATTGAGGTCTTTGAGGATGACAACTCCCCCCCCCCCACCCTTATGGTAAGAGTTGTAAGTTACACCCTGGGGGCATATAAGATTTTTCTTGAAAGCGTTGCCGTAGAAACTTCAAAAGGGCTCATTCGATTGGAAATTGACAGTGCTAGTGCCTTTTTTAATATTTGAAAGTGATTGGAGAGCAACTAACGCCCCTCTCATGCCTACCATTTCCCCAAACACATCCAATAAAAATTTTGAGATAGCCATTTTGTTTAACGTAGTTGAAAGTTCTGGAAATTGGGTCTTCGGGGATGACAACCCCGTTAAAAATAGCTGAAAATATTTCTCCAGCATACAAATAGCAGGCCAAACTATAAAGTCTTAAAAAAACGGAAAGATCTAAAGTATTATTTTTTTCCCCTGAAAAAAAACTATGTCAATATAAAACGAACAGAAATTAATTAACAAAACTTTTTCAACAAAATAAGTTTTTCAAAGAAAAGTAAAGAACTCTATAAAATACAATAATCTATCAAGCGTGAATGTACCACAAATCAGCATCGATAAATAAATAAAACCCAAATCAAACAGATATTACAATAAATAACCGATTCAAACTCAAAACAAGCAGAAATTAACATGAGTAGGGCTCAAAACCCCCTATGCCTTCCCAAAGCCAGAACATAATTTACCCTTTACTGAAAAAATATAAATGTTTTTACCTTTATAATTTTAATAAATCAAATAATATTAAAATTTTGATTAATAAATATCAGTATATGTATATTAAACTGACAATGCAAATTAATTTGTGTTTTTTTTCAGTAAAGTGCAAATTTTGTTCTGGCCTTGGGGAGGCATAAGGGTTTTGCGCCCTACTCATGTTAATTTCTGCTCGTTTTGAGATTGACTCGGTTATTTATTTTAATTTCTGTTCGCTTTGGTTTTCATTTATTTATCGATGCTGATTTGTGGTAGTTTCACGTTTGGTAGATTATATATTTTATTTTTGTTCATTTTTGATTTAATGGAGCTCTTTACTTTCTTTGAAAAACTTATTTTGTGGGAAAAGTTTTTTTTAATTAGTTGTGAAAAAACACCATGGGCCTTGGCTATTCTACTTTTAAAATCTCCACTGCTCCCACTGTCTCTAATAATACTACCAAGGTAAATGAAGCTGCCCACCTGATCCATTTTACTTGACATGCTGTTTCATTGCCTTTCAAAAAACAATTGTCTCTAAACTTTGTTAAGCATTAAAAACGAGACAGAAAGTATTGAGGTATGGCCCATTTTTTCTGCGTTAGCAAAAGTATCATGTTCATAAAACTATACCGTTTCATGACATCTAATTAAAAAAAAATTGAACTAAAAGTAAGGACCAACTTTAAAACTTTAAACGAACTGAAATTATTGAAGGAATGCCCCCTCCTCAGCTCCTCGCTCATTAAGCTAATTTTTTTAATGCTTGAAAACCTTTTTTCGAATTCAATGGCCCTTGTGTTTCAGTAAGTATCTTTAAAGAAGCTGGACAAAAAATCAACCTTCAGAATAAAGAGCAAGGAGCTTAGGAGGAGACAGACCCTTCATATAAATAACAGTCTCTGTTCAAATAGGTTTAAATGCTGCTCCTTACTTTCAGTTGATAAAACTAGTTTTTAAAATTTAGTTACTAGTTATTTTGCAAATCAATCCCAGGCCTAACTAAAGATTTAATGTTGAGCGCTGGCCCCTTAAACCCCTGTTTTATTACTGTTTAAGTGTAATATCAATAATTTTAAATTGATTAGTACCGCCCTACTTTTTTAGTTTTTCTACTACTTAAGAGTTAAAATTTTGGATTGTAATTTAAACTTTGAGCAAATTTTGAATATACTTTAAAAATTTGCGATGAACAGTATTTTTGTTCAATAAGTCTTTATTAATGCTTCTACAGCAGAATTTTGGGCGAACGAAGATGGGTATTATTGTTCATGTGGTGCAGGCCCTAAGACTGTTAGAAAAGAAATAAAGAAGAAAAGGGTGAAGCACTTTTAGAATAAGCAGGAAGAAAAGGAGAAAGATTCACTTCTTCCTGTCCGTTGCATTCTTTTGTAACTAGATTAGTTCTACTATACTAGAACTTTTCTAAATCGTAGTATATAGTATATATAAATAAATACAAACGCAAAAAAAACTGGATCAGCTTATGAAGAATGGTTAGTACTTTGACTTGAATTATTTTACTCGACGGTCTTGCTCAGCAGGGTTGCCAGCCTGATGGAAACTGGTTGACAGCGCCGTCAGTGAACGAAGAGGGGTATTATTGTTCATATGGATGGAAGTTATTTGTGACTTTTGATCTTCTACGCGACTGATGCCATCACAACCTTTATAATAAAATTCTCCGATCAAAGAATACATCATATGCATACGTTTAAATCCATTAAAACATTTCATATAAGTAGAAAAAGAGAAATATTAATTAAAAAAAAGAAACAAAGCTCCTAGTAGCATTTTTCAAACCTTCAAAAAATTTACTGGCGGGGCTCATGATGGCCCCTTTTCCACCTCTTTGCTGGTAAGTCTAAGCTTGGAATTGTGATAATTTGTGATGTACAGACAAATATGTTAATTAATTGTTACTCCCTCTACCTCTTTCTGCGTCAACCTGAGGGCTCATGGGCATTAAAATTTGCTGTTTTAGGCCCCGGCCAATACCCCCGCCTCCACAATGACCTGCCCATCCCCTTCATGATAGCTGATATGCAATTACACATCACCAAGCGCATTTTTATAAAAAAAATTAAAGTGAAAAGGCTTCGTTAAATTCAGCACTGCAACCATACGGCATTAATTCCTCTGCCGGTATCAAGGATAAAATATAGTTTTTTGATACTTTTTAAATCCATTAGCTTCTCAGAATCTTAAATTGACTGCAAATGGGTGCTCTTTGGGGCAAAGTTATAGTTTGGTAATACAAAATAGCAGAAAACACCCCTTTACCTCGGCAAAATCTTTGTGGTCACTTAAAAAGGAACTTTTAGTTTACTTAAAAACAAGTTCTCTCCCAATTTTCTTGGCCTTCAATTTGATACGATCATCCAAGAAACAAATAAATAGACATGCATCCATGATCTTTATTCTGGAAAAAATTGCAAAATTCCACGTTTTCTAAATTGGAGCTCCAAACCTCTACGGTAGGGTTCTCTGATATGATGAATGCAATAAGCGATTTTCACTAAGATCGTTTGATTTTTTTGGGGGTGTTTCCCCTTTTTTTGAAAATAAGGTAAAGTTTCTTAGATTCTTATTTTTTGGTGGATAGCAATTAATTGAATGAATTTTATATATTTAGAATCAGCATAAAAATCCAATTTTGTTGATGCGTCAATTGTCATCAATATTCTGTTTTTAGTTTTGGCGAATAGTGGCACGAGGTGCTTCTTTCTTACACTACGTTATCACAAACTACTTGATAAGATTGCTTTGTGATAAACAATGTAATTTAAAACTGTTCTTTTATTCAGTTGAATTGAAGTATCGAAAGAGGGCCAATTTGACAGCAGGATTGTAAGTCTAAATTTATTTTTCCTTTCGCTATTATGTACTTTTTTGAAATCCCTGAAGATATGAGGGAGTTTAATTCGAAGGAGAGAATTGCCTTGTTATAAAAAGGTGTATTTCAAATGGCCATTATAAAAGCAAAACGTGGCATCTAAGTAGTCAGGGTGAGTTTTGAGAATGGGCACTTAGGAATGTAAGGATCTTGGCAAAACCCTACTTTAGGGGGTTTTGAGATCTTGGAAATCTGTTGATCTAGAGAAGATAAATGAGGCTTCTAGGAATGAAGTTAGAGTAATAAAATCCCCTTGGACGCTGTTTTTAAGGTCCCAACTCTACTCCTTCTGTACCCTATTCTAAGACTTAAGAAACTACATAAAGACAATTCTACACCTGCTATAATCTTGGAAAGCAATACATCTTTCTAATTTTAGTTTGAGTCTGATTTTCTTTTACTCTAAGTTTCGGACACTAAGATTAAAATTAAATGCATAATAATGCATAATCTTGAAATATATTATTGATTAAATGCACTGACCCTCTTGCCAGGAATCTTCACCCTTTAAATTTGCTAAGTTTGCTTTTTTTTGCTAAGTTTTTTGCACTCTTTTAATTTGTTAAGTATAATTTTGCATGCAGTTAGTTACTCTTTTTATTTGAAATTTTTTTTTTCTTAATGTATTTAAAAATAAACTTATTCCTAAGAAAACGTATCCTAAAGTATAATCCCCTGCCCCTCGCCCACCACTGCTATTCTGGTGTCTGCCCTTCCCCTGGAAAATTTTTTGTGGGCACTCTTGCTTAGAATTTTGTTTCTTTGGGGAAAGGTGAACATTTTTCTCGGATCCTCGCAAAAGAGTATACGATATGCTTTTTTTGCTTTTCATCTGGCTCCGTTACTAGCTCACACACGTGAAAGCTTTTGAAACAGCTTGAATTCATCTGTACCGTTATCTCTCACTAATGAGAAACTAATTTTACCAAGTGTAATTATTATTTTTTTACTTTTTGCTTTCAGTAAACTTGATTAATTCTTAGTCACCAGTCACTAAAGACATAAACGAGGAAACGTTTCACGAAGAGAGTCTTGAAAAATAAGACTCAATTGCTAAAAATGATGTAATTTTTTGCCGAGAACCACAAAACTTATGTGCTAGAAGCCCATTTGAAAAGTCCATTTTTGACTTTTTTCAAATGATCTACCTTGCCTTATTTGGTTGTCTGTAATCCCAAGAAAATCACTAATATGAAAACAATGACGTGTTGCTACACAATAGGCAACAGCTTCCCTGGGATACATTGAAAATCGTTGTCAGTTGGTTTTCTGATGCTCACAAGAGAATATATATTTTGTTTTTTTCTTTGTTGTGCCTGAAGTCTAACGGCAATCGACTATATCTCACTATACAGTTAGCAGCTATAACTATCATAAAAGGGTGACGAATTTTAAGCGTAATTGGTAATTATACCCTGTTTTGTCTCACGGGGGGGGAGGAAGGGGCATTTTATTACATTTAAGAAACATTTTCCTGTGAATTAGGGAGCAGTGGCGTAATTTCGTCAGAATACTGGAGGGGAGAGGGAAGTTGGAGGCAATTTTTTCAAATCAAATGAAAATGACAGTAATAAATGAAAATAGAGCCATGTAATACCAAAAAGGCAAAGATATACTAAAGAAAACTGAGATACAGTCTTATCTTAGTTTTGACAAGATTTTTGAAGAAACCAAATTTCATCTGGGAGGGGGGCAAACTGGGGGCCAAACTGGGGTCTTATGGGGGCGATTGCCCCCTCCCTTGCCCCATAGAAAATTAAACCCCTTATTAGAAGGGGGTTAAGGGAATATTAAACTTTGTGTCGGGAAAGGAGAAAAATTATTTTTTCTGGTCATCACATAAAGGTATGGACAATAGTTTTTAATTTTTCACATTTGTGTTTCGACAGCCTTTGAGTTATCTCCGCTATTTTCTTATGGACATGTTTAAATTAGCTTCTTAACTGTTCACATAATTGAGTTGATTAACTTGGTGATAGTTATGAGTTTTGTAAGACGGCACGCACAAATTGAAAGTAAATCAATATCTTCTATTTTCTATGGATTTCGAAAGATAAAGATGCTCAGAAAATACTGCTAAAGATACTCAGAAAACACTTTCTTAATGTCATCAAATTTATTCTGAAATAGTCATAAAAAGTTAGCCATTTAGGTATTTAGGAAACTTCATGAGCTTATTAGAAAACTTCAATATTAATTTGGAATTCAGCTCAAGCTTTTGTTCTAAATATCCCATAAGGAAGTATTTCCCCCATGTAATTCGGAAAATTTACTAAAATAGCAGACAACAATAGATAAAAAATGCAGTATTCTAAACAATTTGTAATTCTTAACTAATTGGTTTCGTTTCTCAAATGATAAAAATATTTAACAAATCGATTTTTTCCTTACATTTGTGTTTTTGCTGCCATCTATATAAAAATTTTACGATTTCATTTTAGTCGAAATCACTGTATATTTAATCGAGGGTCTAACATGCACCGTAAATTCGTTAATCTCACTTAGGAAAAATCAGTGCAATTGCGGTTTCTGGTTTGGTTTCACTATTCCTTAAGTCCCGTTGGTCATACATAAATTCTTATAAAAAGATTTTTGTAGCAAATAATAAAATATAGTTCAGAGTCACAACAATAGACGCCACCAAGTAAAGAATAACATGCCTCTCATCTATATTTTTTTACCCTGCCGCTTTATACAGAAGAGGAGGTCGTAAGATTTTGGATGGGCTGATTCAGTCGGAAATTGAAAGTTCCATTGCTTGTTTCAGGGCCAAAAGTAATTGGAGGACAACCAGTCCCCCTACCTTACCCTTTTAGTCCTTTGATACCTCAGTAGCCTACCATAGAGGCAAATAAACGTTTTAATTCTGTTTTTTTTTTTTTTTTAAATATTCAAGTACAGAGTCAAAATAAGGGCCCATTCTCTAAATTAAGCAAGTCAAATATTGTTCACAGATAGGGCTTGGTATTAAGGGTTAAATTTTTGGTCTTGGGTATCCAGTAAGCTTCAAACTTTTAGGAATTGCATACCTAGATCCAGCACAGCTGTAATAATTAAAAGTGCGAAATACGCCATATTGTAACTATTCAGGAGAGCCGAAAAACAGAAAAAAGTTTTGTCGGCTGTGGTCACTCTGAACGATGAGACTAATGGATATTAAAAGAACATGTTCTAAACCAAATTTTCATGCTCTTTTCATCGTATAAATCAAATGTAAATATTCTGAGCGAATTCAAAATTATTCTATTTTACGGCGTATGTCTCCTTTTTCCTATAGGTAATTTCTATTATCTTCTGCAAAAGTATTCTGAGTGAATTCAAATTAATCCATTTTTGGCGTATGTCTCCTTTTTCCTATAGGTAATTTCTATTATCTTCTGCAAAAGTATTCTGAGTGAATTCAAATTAATCCATTTTTGGCGTATGTCTCCTTCGTCTTTGAAAAAAAAGGAAGACAAGTTCCGTTACAGCTCTATAAGATAATTTTCTTCCCTCAAAAACTGGTGTATATCTCTTTTTTTTATCTTCGTAACGGTACAAGATAGGATTATTCTGACTGCACCATTTGATTCCTCGCGCTGAGTCTACTCACGAAACATGCACAACTCTTTTTGGACCGAAATGGCAAATCTGCTGAGAGTGGTTTTGCCAAAAATAGCAGTTTTTGTCGAAACTGAGTTACAAATGCTATATTGTGTAAAAAAATATATCTTTCGAATGGCTTTATTGACATTGCTGTAAGACGTCAGCGCTCTACATACAGCCGATTCCCAGATACAAATGTCAAAATTTTCAAACTCGTTTTTCAAAAACAGATTTGGCAAAACCACAGTCAGCAGTGTGGTTAAAAGTGCGAATTAAATTATCACATCCAAGCAGGCTAGAGGTTTTACCTTCAGAGGATGGGGTAGTGAGAGGGTTTTTGGGTTAGGAAAAGAGGCCCGAAATCCTATTGCCTCTCACTGCTTTGAAAGTTACTCCTGAAAGTCTCTGTGTGAAAGGGACAAAAATAATATACCTCCAGAAACAACAAGATCTAAAAAGGAACAAATGAAAGGTCCCTAAATTAGGTTTGGGGACATTCCTTCATATCCTTGCTATTCTTATTTAATATTATAAGATAATAACGTTAATATTATATATTAATATAATATCCTTAATGTTCTTATATAATATTATAAGATTATATCCTTAATATTATATCTTAATATTATATCCTCAATGTTCTTAATATGATTATATAATATTATAAGATTATATTCTTAATATTGTTATATAATATTATATATTTTTTACCTAACACCTTTAGTTAGGTGTTGTTTTCTTAGACCACACTGCCGTTCTATGACGAACAAATAAAACGGCAATGTTGTCTAAGAAAACAACACCTAATTAAAGGTGTTACGTCTAAAATATGTCGTATATATGGGAAAAAGAGACCAACCCAGTAAACAACTATAAACTCAACATTTGGCTTGCAATTAGAAGACACGGAAGGCTCTACCACCTTCATTGGAAATTTGTTTTACACTCGGGCTAGATTAAAGAAGGAAATTTACATTAAGACTTTGAATGAACTTTGTCAATCAACTCTCTCTGAAAATAATGTAGTGAACAATCCGAAAGTTCATTATTTTGTGAATGACCTGAAAAGTTATTTATTTTGTTGTGTATAAATATACTACTTTCAATTTTATTATTTTAACATTTTAGCTGAAGACGGTTGCTGTATATGTGATCGAAATATCTGGAATTTTGTACCTGTTTTTACACTGTCTAAATAAATGGGTTTATTCCCATTTGAAAGTTTATTTGTTTATAGTATTAGTACCGGGAGCCCGGTGGCTTTGCCGCCGGGCCCCAGAACTCGGCACGTGGCAGGCGTCTATGTATAGATTCTCACTGTCGCTTGTCTTCTAAACGCAGACAATTTGAGCCTTTTATTGATGTCATGACGTCCAAATGGACCTTAAATTAGAATTGATGCCTTTGTAAAATTATATTTTTTTATTGGACCTTTAACTTTTGCCTCGGCTTGTCTTTTGTCATTATGAAAGACATATCGTCAAAACTTTGTTTCTCTCAATTGCTCAAGTGGTGGGACAAAAACTTCTTTTTCTTCCAACGAATTATCAAGTCTAGGTTTTGATTTTCAAAGGTATGGAAGGCATTGACGACATTCTTTGTTTCTTTTGACAACGCTCAGATTCAAGTGGTGGGACAAAACCTTCTTCTTTTGCCTCGGCTTGTCTTTTGTCATTATGAAAGACGTATCGCCGAACCTTTTTTTTCTTTTAATTTTTCAGGTGGTGGGACAAAAACTTATTTTTCTTCCAACTATTTATCCAGTCCATATTTTTGATTTTCAAAGATTTGACCTTGTCCATGTCAAAATCCAAAACCCAATCATCATCGCTATCATGTTGCATTTATTTGACTTGTTACACCTCAGCTTATATTTCGTGAGTATGAAATACGTATCGCCAAACCTTTGTTTCTTTTAACAACGGTAAGGGGCACGCGGAAGGCTTTTATATATAGATTATCACTGTCGCTTGCATTCTAAACGCTGACAATTTGAGCCGTTTCTTGATGTCATGACATCCAAATGGACCTTAAATTAGAAGTGGTGCCTTTGTAAAACTACATATTTTTTTTATTGGACCTTTAACTTTTGCCTCGGCTTGTCTCTTGTCAATATTAAATACATATCGCCGAACCTTTGTTTCTTTTAATTGTTCAGGTGGTGCGGACAAAAAACTTCTTTTTCTTCCAACGATTTATCTAGCCCACATTTTTGATTTACAAGGTATGGAAGGCAATAATGACCACGTTTGTTTCTTTTAATTTTTCAGGTGGTGGGCCAAAAATTTCTTCTTCGGTCTTGGCTTGTCTTTCGTCTTTATAAAAGACATATCGCCGAACGCCGAAGACGTTTCTTGTAATTGTTCAGGTGGTGGGACAAAAACTTCTTCTTCTTCCAACGATTTATCCAGCCCATATTTTAGATTTTCAAGGTATGGTAGGTATTGATGACCTTATCCATGTCAAAACCAAAAACCCAATCATCATTGCTATCGTTTTCAATTTTTTTGTTTAACCTCGGCTTAACTTTCGTCATTATGAAATACATATCGCTGAATTTTTTTTGTTTAACAAAGATATGGTAGGCATTAATGACCTTATCCATGTCAAATCCCACATCCAATCATCATGGCTATCATTTTTAATTTAGACACGTTTTGATTCTCGCTGTCCAGGTTGATTTTCATTGATTCGCTGCTCTTCATTTTCATTTTTGACTCCCTCCCTTGTTTCGTGTCGTATGTCTTCTAACTGCATGTGTCTGCCCTTCATTTTCATTTTTAAGACGCTTAAATTGTCGTTTCCGCATATCTTTTAACCGCCCGTATCTTTGCTCTTCATTTTCACCCGAAAATAGTTCCTGTAAAAGGGCCGAGACATTTGTTTCTTCCCAGCTGGCTTGACAATCTCGGGGGTAATTCACTAAGGCAGGGAGATCTTTTATTGTTGTTTGGGAAGACATCAAGGAAGGGCTGCCAGGAAGGAACAATTCTCTATCTCTAATAAGCTTCAAACTTACATCCAGGAATATCTGGGCCAAAGAAAACCTAATATATAATTTTTTTTTAGGCCGGTGGTACAGTTTCCTGAAAACTTGATAAAAGAGATTCCATCGATAAGGGAGCCCGAAAAAAAACCAATATTTTTTTTTGTCCTAAAGACTCGAAAATTTTGAGGACCAGAAGATCTGGAAATAGACTGAAAACATAGTTTGTCTTATGGGTTTAGAAATTACACCCATAGATCCTTAGACCCGTAGGACCCCGTCTGTGCAAATAAATTATAGACTAAGGCCATGGGTTTCCCAAAACTGAGGTTCAAAATAGGATAAATTGGCTTTTTTACAACTCACAGCGTTTATTCATTAGTCCCATGGGTTACCGGAAAATGGGGCGCAAATTATTTCCCGATCAACCGAAATTAAACAACTATGTAGAATACGTTTGATCAGCACACACCAAAGGAGATTGAGGGCCAAAATAGAAAAAAATACTCGGAAATGAGTAAAGTGTTTTTCTCCGTATGGCTTAGTTTTTTTCTCCGATTGGCTTGCATTAATATAATATTGTACCATCTATTGTAGTATCACATGATCAAATATTTTAGTTTAATTAAATTGACATCGCTGTATCAAGATGATTTATTCAGCATGGTAAAGGCTACGTTTTTCATTTGAAGACAACCAAAACAGAATTCATCATAGGTAACGCAGTGGCACTCTACGGCTTCCATTTATTTATTTTCTTAATCCCAGGCTACATCGTGTATACTGAGTGGTGGTAGATACTCCGATCCTACCGAAATTTGAAAGTTCTGGGGGACTTTTTAAGAGTCAAAAGTGATCGGAAGTCATGTAGCCCCCTCCCCTGCCTATTTTAGCTGCCCTTCTTAACCCACAAAGACACCCCACGAGAACTTGTAAGTACCCATTTTCTTGAAAAAAAGTTCAATAAATATGCCTTCAGGAGTGACATGGCCCCCACATGGCCCACACATGGGGCAAAGGCAGCAAATAATACAAGTTTCCCATTGTCTATAATTTGGTTTTATCAGAGGCAACGCTATAGCGTTGCCTGTAGTAAAGGCCATACGGTTCCAATGTTTTATTATTATTTATTTATTTATTATTTTTTTCCCAGATGCATTTCATATGGAAGGGGTCGTCGTAGAAACTTCAAAGGGGGCTCATTCGATTGAAAATCGATAGTTCTAGTGCCCTTTTTAATAGTCGAAAATGATTGGAGGGCAACTAGGCCCCCCACACCCATCATTCCCCCAAACACATCCAACCAAAACTTTGAGATAGCCATTTTGTTCAGGGTAGTTGATTTACAGATAGAATTTATGTTTTTGAGGAGGACACTCCGCAACCCTCAGGGCAAGGGTTTTAAGTTATACATTGGGGTATATAAGGTTCTTATAGAAGGCGTTGTCGTAGTAACTTCAAAAAAGGCTCATTCTTTTCGATAGTCGAAAGTGATTGGAGGGCAACTAACCCCCCTCTTACGCCCACCTTTCCCCCAAACACATCCAATCAAAATTTTGAGATAGCCATTTTGTTTAAAAATCTGGAAATGAGTTCTTTGAGGAATGAAACTCAGAGAGAAAAGAAAATAACAAAATGAAAAATAAAATAAAAAAAGGTGAAAAACGAGGATTTTGTCAGCCACCGGAAGACCATGAAGAAGAAGAAATAAGCACATATTTCGACAAGGACCTCCACCAAGTCGTCCTCAGTGCTAAACAAAAAAGAAAAAGAAAAAAAAAATGAAAATCTAACCTTTCGAAGTTTACCCGACAAAGACAGAGCAGACACTGAAGTCTGTCTGTTCTGTCTTTGTTTTTATCTCTGTTTTTTATCTGATTCTAAATGATAAAAATCAGATAAAAATTTTGAGATATATATTTTGTTAAAAATAGTTCAATGTTCTGATAACAAAAAACTCTGGAGTCGACAGAGTCCCCCAGGGCTGGGAGTAGGCGTTGTAAGTTATACCCTGGGGGCATATATGGTTGGTATGGAAGGGATGCTCGTATAAACTTCCTAGAGGGCTCATTTGATTGGAAATTGAAAGTTGTAATTCACTTTTTAAGAGTCAAAAGGGATTGGAGGGCAGCTAGCCTCCCCCACACTCCATTTATTTTTTTCCAGAGGCTCTTTATATAGAAGGGATCGTCGTATAAACTTCAAAGGGGCTCATTCGATTGGAAATCGAGAGTTATAGTGCTGGTTTTAAGAGTCAAAAGTCATCAGAGGGCAACTGGCCCCTCAAGCAATTTTCCCCCAAATACACCCGATAAGAAATTTGATGTAACCATTTTGTTAAAATAGTTCAAAGATTATATAACAAAAACTCCTTTTCGTATGGTTATTTCGTTAAAAATATTTCAAAAGTCAAATAAGAAAAATTCCTGTGTCGAGACAAACCCCCCAGGGCCGGGGCAGGCGTTGTAGGTAGTGCTCTGAGGGCATATATGGTTCTTATGGAAGGTAAGCTCGTATAAACTTTAGAGAGGGCTCATTTGAATGGAAATTAAAAGCTGTAGTTCATTCTATCGGAGTGAAAAAAGATCGGAGGACTAGCCCCTCCCGCCCTCCACGCCGTTGGGTTTATTGGATGAATAAACCCATCCGATACAAATTTGAGGTGACCATTTTGTTCAAAATAGTTCAACCAGCAGATATTAAAACTCAAGTGTCGACACAACCCCCAGGGCCTAGGGACAGGCGTTGCAAGTTATACTCTGGGGATATACATGGTGCTTATAGAAGGGATACTCGTATGAACTTCAGAGAGGGCTCATTTGATTGAAAATAGAAAGTTCTAGTTCACTTTTAAAGAGTCAAAAGAGACCGAAGCTCAATCTAGTCCCCCCACGCCCTTTTCCTCGAAACCTATCCGATAAAAATTGTGAGATAGCAATTTTGTTAAAAATAGTTCAAACATCAGATAATAAAAACTCCGAGGGTGACACAAACCCATTTTTTCACTTTGATATTTTTAGTTTGATACCAGTTTTGATATTTTGATGAATATTTGATTTTTTTTTTAAGTTTGAATCTGAAATGAGGAATTTTTAAAAACTTGAAATTTTTTCAATCAAAATTGGAACAATCGAAAAAAACTTTCCGAAAAATAAGTTTTTCAAAGAAAAGTAAAGTTCATTTTAAGCTTAAGCTCAGCAGATACAAATACCTTTTAAAATTCAAACTAAAAACGACCAGAAATTACTATTAAAGAATAAATGAAACCCAAAACGAACAGAAATTAAATAAACAATCATAGCAAAAACATACAAAAAGTAATAATATAAATGAATAAATAGATCTTAAAGCGAGTAATGCTTAGATTAAATTTGAAAATCAAGCTTAAAACGAAAAAAAAAAATTATATTGAAGTATAAATGAAACGTAAAACGAACAGAAATTAAATAAAAAATCAATGCACAACAAACATACAATAGATATTAATGTAAACTAATAAATAAATCTTAAAACAAGTGAAACTTAAATTAAGTATGCAAATCAAGCTTGAAACGAACAAAAATCACTACAAACACGACTTTGGGTATGACCTCCTTCTCTCACTGTAAAAGTCTAAAACCTCTGCGTCATTGGCGCTTTACTAAAAACTATATGTGTCTTGAACAGTCTTGGAAAGTATAAACAATATAAAATTGAATATTTGAAGCATAATGATATTAATTGTTGAAAGATCCACCAGTTCAAGAATTTATTTCACTGTAATCGTATTTTTATTTTCAATACTGTAAGAACTGGAAAAGAAAATATTTGTAATATAATCCGTTTTCAGTTAAGTGCCAATGACGCAGAAGGCTTTTTGTTTTTATTTACAGTTAGGAAAGGAGGCAGTATCCAAACACTTGTTTTTAGTGAAACTATATTCGTCTTTAACAACTTTAAAAAGAGCTAATAAATTAAACTGAATATTTTCTGTATAATGATATTAATTGCTGACAGCTCATGAGTTCAAAATGTTACTATAATTTTAATGTTTATTTTCAATATTAAGTACAAAAGAATATATTTGTCATAAAATTGGTTTACAGTAAAGTGCCAAAGACGCAGTAGGTTTTACACTTTTACAGTGAGAGAAGGAAGTCATATTCAAACTCTTGTTTGTCGTGATTTTTGTTCGTTCCAAGCTTGATTTACATACTCAATTTAAGTTTCACTCGTTTTAAGATTTATGTATTAATTTGCATTAATAGCTATTGTATGTTTGTTTCCATTGATTCTTTATTTAATTTCTGTTCGTTTTAAATTTCATTTATACTTCAATAGGAAAATATTTTTTTTCGTTTTAAGCTGGATTTTCATATTCAATTTAAGGTTTACTCTTTAAGATCTTTTTATTCATTTACATTATTACTTGTTGTATGTTTTTGCTATGATTGTTTATTTAGTTTCTGTTCATTTTGGGTTTCATTTATTCTTTAATAGTAATTTCTGGTCGTGTTGAGTTTGAATTTTAAATGGTATTTGTATCTGCTTAGCTTCAGTTTAAAATGGTCTTTACTTTTATTTTAAAAACTTATTTTTCGGAAGGTTTTTTTTTAATTAATAATAGAGAAAGCGGGGCATGTTTGGTACTGGATAAACAATTATATCGTGAATTTTGGAGATAATTCTATAGGAAAGGAAAATAGTACATTTTTGGGAGCTGTGGGGTGGGGGGATGGTAGAGGTGCGGAAGTGGATCAAGTTTTTGTTGTTCCTGATCAGTTGTACGTGGGTCGAGCAGCTATGGATTGTTTGCTAGATGAAGATTCCCAGTTCTTCCACTGGGTATTCTCTGGAAATGAAACACTTACCCAAGTAAACTAAAGGGCACAATGTGCACCTGGTTTTTCAAATTATTTACAATATCTTGGAGATGCCATAAGGGATTGAGTTGAAACTTTTAGATATTGTTGTAGAGGTCGGGTCATGGCCATTCAAAGGGGGACTGGGACAAGCTGCCTCAAGAACTGTGGATGGGGGATGCCGCGGCTTGGGTGACGTCACGGCTTGGGATTTTTATTTACGTTTGAGTCGGGAGGTTGGCGCCATAATTAATTTCTTCAAGCTGCCACCAGCCCTAGGAATGACCCTGGATCGGCAGAGGCAAGACTAAAGAAACTAAGTGCATCCAATTTATTGAAATACCACGTGTGCAATTTCGTGAGGACCTTTTGGGAAATGGACCTGAACATTTCATACTTTTCAGCTAAGGAAGGTAGATAAATTTAATGTTGGAGGGAGGGAGAATGGACTAAACAACTTTTGTCTTCAGTCCTGAGTGATAAGTTTTCAAAATGGCGTATTTGTAGCATCTCAGGAATAGCTACGGATGTTAAGTTCAAACTATAGGTTATTAGGTTACTATAGGATTACTATAGGATTTAGGTTATGAAAATTTCACATCTGCAATGTCTCGGGTCGGGAACAGAAATTAATAGCTTAAGGATCGAATGGAAGTTTTGGTGGAACTCTGGAGAGATGGGGGAGGGCTAAAGTGGATTTTAAGTTTATGCAAGAGAACAATCTTACAATGACAAAATGTATGAGAAAGACAATATGACAACATTGGAAAATAATGATAAAATTAACATTATCGGAAAATGATTATTACAATGATTATCTATCTAAGGTATCGTAATGCTTAATCCGAAGGCCTTGCGTTTAAGTGAATTCTTCGGGACTTTTAACTATTTTTTTAATAACAGGACCTCTGAATAATAAAGAAGATTTAGAATGGCGAAAGACCAACATAAATTCAAGATTTTCTGAAATGCATTGAATTAAGGCCAATAAGAGCCTCGACTCAAAAGCTTATACCAAAGAAAACAAGAAAAGTTTACCTCCTATGATTCTGTGGTAAAAAAGAAAGCGCGCTGTAATTCGATTTGATTACATGTCTGACTTGTTTTTGTAAGCCAACAATATTTTTTCTTAAACGTATACCAGAAAAGGAGATATCTGGAGAGACAAATAAATTTGCCTTTTGAAAATCTGATTGATTGCATTTCCTTCTCTCTCTCTCTCTCTCTCTCTCTCTCTCTCTCTCTCTCTCTCTCTCTCTCTCTCTCTCTCTCTCCAATGGCGTAAAAATTTCTTCTGACACCCGGGATGGAATTTCAAATTGTCACCCCTCCCTCTTTTTTGATTTTGTTTCCTAAAAGTAAATTATTACCTTTTAAAGATAATTTCTTAAACCTCAGTGACCTGACATAACATAAAGAAAGAAAAACGAGCAATCATGTTGTTAGCGATTGCAAAAGCAACCGCTACAGGTTAAATCAGGATATTTTCAGGCTATAGCGATAAATGTTATGTACGCTTTCTTATGCTGTTTTTCATCAAATTAAGGCTATTGCTGAAATTCTTTTCAGCATGATTTTAGGATTCCTAGGCAAAGATTTTCTGAGAAATTACACCGTTTAAAATTGGAAAAAATCTCTAATAATCCACCTTTTGTCCCAAAAGTGTATCCCGGTCCTGCAGTGATAAATCTCAGCTCCACGCCCCGAAAGTATTGAAATTTTCAATAGCCCTTTCGAAAATACCTTATAGTGAAATTATCGCGAACACAGAGGGGGCAGTTTATGACACTCGTGCGGAGATCGGAGAGATTGGTGAGGTTAGAGCACATATTGTTGAAACCTTGTTGGATTCACCTTCTGTTAATAATCCAAATTAAAAATTTTTTAGTAAAAATGAACACTCAGTCTTACTGACGCTGTTGTTCAACGCTGTTGTTGTATAAGATTCAGATGATTAGCGACAAAAAAGTCAGAAAATTTTTCAAAGATTCTAACACATATGAACAATTAGCTACCGATCACACAGGAAAATTTGTCCAGGAAGTTCGAAAAGAGCTTCCTTATCTAAAAGGAAAAGGTGAAATCACAGATCAATTAACCAAGGTTTTACCCACGCGGGTGCACGTCCCCTCGCTTTTATGGTCTTCCTAAAATTCATAAGCCCGGTATTCCACCTTGACCCGTTGTTTCTTCTTTTAATTCTCCTACAGCAAAAATAGGAAAATTCTTATCAGTTGTATTTCGCCGACTAATTCAGGTTCAAAAATCCTATCTTAAAAATTCCGCTGATTTCATTTCCAAGGTAAAGCAAGTTTCGGTTAAACCAAATACAAGAATTGACAGTTTTGATGCAGATTTAATGTATACCAATTGTGATCCTCAAGAGGCCAAACTGATTTTGGAGCATAAACTTAATTCTAAGCTATCTATATCAGAAAAATCTACTCTTTTGAATCAGACACTTCTTTCACTTACAGCCCTTTGTAACAGAACTTCTTTTTACTTCCATTATAGAGGCATTTCTTATAGACAGAAATATGGGCTTTCCATTGGCGCCCACCTTTTACCAATACAAGCTGATATCTTCATGGAAGACCTTGAAGAAAGGGCTATTTTGTAAAGTTTTTGTAAACCTAAATTTTGGGTTAGTTTTAAAGGCGATATTTTTTATTTGTGGGAGCATGGTGACGAGTTTCTGGGTTCTTTTCTTCACTTGCTCAACTCCTTGGATCTAAAACTTAAATTTACTCAGGAATCAGAGGTAGAGAAGCGTCTTTCTTTCTTAGATGTTCTGGTGCACCGAAATGATACATGTTTCGAGTTTGGTGTCTAAAGAAAACCCACACATAATGACCGTTACTTAAATTATTCCTCTAATCATTCTCCTGCTTTGAAAAGAGGAGTTGTCACTTCTCTAGTTGATAGAGCATTGAAAGTTTGTTCAAGACGCTTCTTCGATTCAGAGCTCGACCACATTAGATATATTTTATTTGGGAATGGTTATCCAATTATTTTAATAAATTCTGTAATTGCAAAACGCATTAAAATATTATCAGACAGTTACACAGAAAACGCAAATCAAAGGGAAAATTCAGTTTATCTTGGTCTCCTGTACGTTAACGGGGTTTCAGACCACGTTTCAAAAAAAATCTAAGAAAAAATAACATTTACACTTACTATAGACCCAGAAAAAATATCAGTTCCCTAATTTATCCAGGTAAAGACCCTGTCAGGATAGGTGAAAACTCTGGTGTCTACAGAATTCCTTGTATGTGTGGTCTTTGGTATATCGGAAGAACTGATCAGCGACTTACGGATAGATTAACTCAGCAATGTACCTCACTTAATAATACACTTAAAAACCGGAAAATTTTGACTCTGCCATTGCAGAGCACATTTTTGAAAACCCAGACCATACTATTTTGTTTAATCAAGCTAGCCTAATTTCACATGACAAAAGGTACTGTCCAGCACTACAGAGAAGCTGTTGAAATTCATAAATACCAACATTTAGGCCTAGCTTTGAACAGGAATTCAGGTGACTTAAGAATAAATGAGTCGTATTTCGGTTTTCTCAAAAGAGAAGCCGATACTTTAGTAGTCCCAGATATAAACCTTGTACCACTTTCCCAATCACTTAATCAGACGCGTCAACAACCCCTTAAGTCCCAAAGAGTGTCTGCGAGGAATGCAATTATTAAAATCAGGAGTCAGATGACATAGATGTCAAAATCATTCAATGCCGTTTCGTTTTGGTTTGAGTGAATGAATGTTTTTCTTTTATTTCTCAGTTATTCACTAGTATCTGTCGATGGCGGTTCAATTTTAAATTTCTTTGCAAATCACGGATATAGATAATTTCGGAGACCACACTGCCTTTCCATGACGATTAAATAAAAGTTCAAAATAGGGATAAAATCCTTTTTAATAGACAGTGTATAATTTCAAACTTTTCTTCCTTGAAAGTGCCCAAATGTAAATTGAATTTTAGTGAAGGTGGCACAAGTCTCATCTTCTTACATCGTAGAAGAAAATCCTGTTGGTTGATAAGATTTGCATGTTTTTCTGAGTGTTTATATATTTATACACATTTTTGGTCAAATCATCCCCGTAAATATGACGTAGATAATTTATTAAAAAGGATTTTATCCCTATTTTGAACTTTTATTTTATCGTTTTAAATCACGGATATTGGTGAATGACCCACTTTTATTGTTGTTAGGCATTTGGTTTTAATTCTTACTATTTTTTGGCTTTTATTGATTTTTATTCATCTGTTAATTTTTTTTTGTTTTTTCATTGTTTTTTTCCCAACCACATTGACTTTCCGCGTTTTATTTGTTGGTTTGTTCTTTGGCACTCGCATTGATTATATTTTTTCGTTTCGCGCTGAAGAAGAGAGGTGTTTGTCCCCTCGAAATATTCGCTTTGTTGTGTTTTTTTTCAGTATTTTCATTTGGTCTTTAAAATCCCCATTTTTGCTCGTTTTTCTTTCTTTGTGTCATTACCTTTTAAAGAATTTGTATGTGAAGCTTATTATCAAAACAACTTAATACGCAATAAAGTATAAACAAAATACAATACTTTTAAACACAGTAGTCCTATTAATGTATATAACAATGTTATGATAATTGTGACTATTATATGTGGTATAATGATTAATCAGTTATTATAGGGTGTGTTTAAAAAAAATTGTTAATTCTAAATGCAACCACTGCAAACCATGTTTAAACAAAATAGGAGATGGTAGTGAGAACTATTTTCAAAGCAATGTTTCGTGAAGATAATAAACTGACTAGTAAACATGAAAAAAAAGAAGAAAAAACAACCTTTTTGGAACAATTTTTCATGCCCCCTTACAAACTGGCACCTGGGATGCATCATCCTCCTCCTCGTCCCCTTTCTATGGCATTTTCTCTCTCGCCTACGAGACAGGAGCCACAAAACGAAAGAATAGTTAAAATTTTACCAAATTCGATCCCCTGTGTGCCATTTTAAAAGTAAAAAGAAAGAGTTTTTTTTCGTTACAACATTGATTGTAGGTAGTGTTTTAAACAATTTTTAGAATTAATTCTTAATTTGGATAAAAAAACAAACAAAAAAAAACACAATTGTTTTATTACTAGCGGCAGTTCTTGTTGGACAACATGCACAAAAGAGAAAAAAAATGTTTATATAAGTGTTTTATATAAGAAATATTTAAAAAAAAAAGAACTAAAAAATTATCAGCAGTCCCTATGGAACACCAAGAACAAAAAAAAATGATACCGTATACTCTTTGCGAGGACCAAAGAAGAATATTTTGGCCATTTTTCCCGAATGCAAAGTCTCTGAGCCTCTCTTCCCCCAGAACTGTTGTCCTGATAGGTTAGGTGTAATCCCCAATCATAAGCCAAAACACGGTAGACTCACAAAAGCTACGCATAAAAACTCGTAGCTATTTTCACTAACCCTCCAGCCTGTTTGTAATCTCTATAATGAGAAATAGCCACCTTCCTTCCGGATTGAGGTACAAAGCAACAAGATCACATACCTTCTTGTAATGATCGGAAACTAAGTCACTGATAGAAAAATACACCAGAGAAATATCGACTTTAAGTTACCCTTTGTAAAAAGGGTACCCTTTGTTACCCTTTGTAACACAGATACCCTTTGTAACACAGGCTTTATAGCCTGTGTTTAGCCTTTCGTGGAAAAGGAAAAGGATATTTCTCAAATCAATTAAGTCATTATTAGGTGTATCTGCTGCTATTGTTCAGCATTTCAAATTCTAAGGGAGTATTTAAAATTCTTTGATTTAGAAGGCTTTATCATTTTCAAGAATTTTCGGAATTTGGTTAGGATATTCAAAAAAATTGGCTATGTCATCAATTATAACTTTGTCTCCATCTTTTTGCATTCCTCCAACCTCGGTGGATGAGGTGTTGGCTGTCTAGGCTGAACTTAACATTCAGGAAGTATTTACTTCTTTTCTAATATTGGCAAAAACAGCTCCTTTTTTAGTAAGCTTTACTACTACTCTAACAGCAGCTTCAACTCCACCGAGGCCAATACAGTGGCGCAAGCATATTGTTTTTCCATTTCAATCTATTCAAAGTTTCGTTCTTTACCTCCTAACATGTAGTTCAAATTTCCTTTAAATTAATTCCTTACGGCCTCTTCCCCCTACCATTCAAGGACCCTCAGCTTTTCGTTTGCCCCAAAATGGATGGCCAAAAAGTACAACCTTTGACAATCCTTCATCCGTAAAACGGGCTCTATCTCTCTTTCATTATAGCCTGGAATTTGGGACTGGACTGCATTTTTGGTACAGCTTAATGTTTCACATACTGTCAACCTGTCCTTATGAAATCTATCATTGTTTTTTGAAACACCGTTTGCCATAGTTATTTCATGTACAAAGTAGGGGGTTAAGACAGGGACAGCCCTCTCATATACAGAATAATTCCTGTTCATATTTAGTTTCAATGTTGCTCTTTAGATTCGTTTGGAAAAATTTATTTTTCATTTAAATCTTCTTATTTTTAATACCACGAAAGTTTACCATAAATACGAAACGTGGGTGAAAAATCAACAAAAATAAAATAAGCTTAAGACTAAGATGTTAAGACTCTGTGTCTATTAAACACATAGGCCTATGGCACCAAACAGCTTAAGATTAAGCTCTTTAAACCTGAGATTAAGATGTTAAGATAATGTGTTTATTAAACACATAAGGCACCAAACAGCTTAAGATTAAGCTGTTTAAGCTTAAGATGTTAAGATTACTCTCTCTAAAACTCGACTCATAAAATCATCGAAAAAACCAAAGTCCTCGAAAGCTTTCCTATATAGTGATTTTGGATGTTTACTTCGGTTGACAAGCCCACCACAGCTGATTAATTGTTTATCCTCTTGTTTTCAAGAATCTATTTGAGGAAAAGACTAGCAATACATTCTCCAAATTGAGTAGATGGCAAACTTTGAAACTTTCAATGATTAATGCGGTGTTAATTTCTTGTTTTTTCTTTAGAAGAGAGAAATTGGGTTTCCGTGTTTCTGGCAGTGACTATTTTTTATTCGTTGAAGGAGTTATTTCTAAACTTTTTGGTAAATGGTAAACAATAATGGTGAAAACAATAATGAGTAAAGAAAATTCGAGGAATATTAACTTTATCTTGGGATATTTTATTGGGATATTAGTACTTAACTTTATTTGAAAGAAGACAAAAGGCAAAAAAATAAGAATCACTAAAATAAACACTAAAACAACATCAACAAATACAGAACATTTCGAAACAAGAAATTAAACTATTTTTGCAAAAAAAGGAAAGAAGAATACAAGAACAAAAACCAAATTTTGGGGATCAGGTAGCTCCATTTTTGGGAACAAAACGAAAAACGGTAAAAAAAGGCAAAAAAAAAAAAAATCATGACACAATAATGATATATAAATATAAATATGAATTTAATGCTGGAGAGCTACAAAGTCCATGGGTGCAAAAACAACCAACAAAATACAAACAACTCTGTCAAATTTGATATTATTTCCAGCACTCACCTCCCCTCCTCCTCAACAAAAAGCTCTCCCTGTGTTTGTCCCAATTTAATATATTTTGTATTCTCCTTTGTTGTCTCACAAACATTTGATCTCACTGCTGAAATGGACAAGCCATTTGACCTTACGATACAAAAAACAATAATTTCTTTAAATCCTGTACTTTGTGACATAGGGCCATAAAACCATATATATACATAGGACCGATTTAATATATTTCGAACTCTCCTTTGTTGTCTCACGACCATTTGATCTCAGTACTGAAACGGACCGGCCATTTGAGCTCACGATACAAAAAAATTATTTTTTCCTTAAATCCTGTAATTTAGGACATAGACCATAAGATGAAGCAGGTCTTCAGTGGCTTATCTACACTGGGCTATGAGTAAGGAACATTCATCACCGTTACCGTCACTAAATATATATATTTTATTTTCTCCTAGAACTAAAAAAAAAATTATCCCGCCCTGACATATACCTTTTGATGTTTTCACTATTAAAAACCAATTTAAAATAAAACCGGTATCACCAGATCTTCTTAATTGCTGATAAAATCGCAGAGACGTTGACAAGAGTTTATCCATGATTTTGGTTCGGAAGGGCTACAAAAACCGTTAAGAAATGCGTCAAAAATTGTTTGTGTGCATTTCAGTGATGTTTTTACGAGTTGGAAATTTCGGGAGAGGGGGGGGGGTTATCATACCCTAAGCTCCACCCGAAAGGGCCCTGGATGCCATGGCTGTAACTTTAAACTGTCATTTTTGAATCTCATGGTATTCTAAGACCCCCTTTATTAAATTTGATACTTTTACTAGCTTCAGTCCTATCTCCATACCTGTTTTAAAACACTTGATAACCCACAAATGTTTAAAATTATTCTCACCTGCAAAGCCCATGAACTTTTCCTTCTATCCTTCAACATTTCCCGATAAGCCGCCTTCACTAACCTATTATTCGGTAAACTAATAACCTTCTATCAAGATCCTATTCGTGAAGTGTAGAATTTGAAGGCAGGAAGGACGGAGTGCATAGGCAGGGAGTAGGGCTCATGATGACTATGGAAGCTACTATCTTATCACATAATGTGAGGATGGCCAACCTTATTGATTATGTTATTGTAAGCCGTACACTAGCAGGATTGATATAAGATACTAGGGTATATAGAAGTGCTGTTTCTGATGTTAAAAGTAAAAGTTACCATCTAGTAGTGTCTAGGGTAAATCTAAAGCTGCGATTTAGGAAGGGCAACTACCTTCCAAAAAGTTATGACGTTGACAGACTTTGGGATGATAATTTAAGAGCAAGTCTCCAGCAGAAGTTGAATATTAAATCGAAGAGTCTAAAATTTCACAATGTATAATGAGAATAGAATAGATTTAGGGAAACAGTTTAGGAAGTGTGGAAGTGTGGTTTAGGAAGATGCAACCAAGAAAATTAGTCAAAACACCCTATGCTTGATAGAAAAGAGGACTCGTTTGTAAGAGAAGTATTTGAGTTATAGATCTAAGGAAATGAAGCGGAATCTAAGAAAAAGTAGAGAAGAATTAAAATATGATTTAAGAAGGTGCGAAATGGAGGCCATAGACGAGATTACCGAAGATGTGGAAGATGCAGCCATACGGCATAATAATAAAATGTTGTATTGCCAAGTTAAAAAAAAGTGAGAGGGAGAAGTCAATCTTGACTTGTTCCTATTAAAGATAGGAACATAGCCTCAATTAGTGATAGAGAAAGAGATACATATAGGTGACCAGAAATTAAATAATATGCTAAACCATGATACAGTTGCATGAAATGATATAGAAATAATTATATAGTAATGATATGTCAATACAGCCACCCAGGGCCTGGGAGAAGGGGTTCTAAGTTATGCCCTCAGGGCACGTATGGTTCTTATGAAAGCGATGCTCGTTTAAACTTCATTGACGGCTCATTTGCTTGGAAATTGAAAGTTCTAGTTCACTTTTTAAGAGTCAAGAGATTTAAAGGCAACTAGCCCCCCCGCCTTATGCCCCTTTTTCCCCAAACCCATCCACTACAAATTTTGATGTATCCAGTTTTTTTTAATTGTTCAAAATTAGATAACAAAAACTCTGGTTTCAACAAAACCCCGTAGGGCCCAGGGGGTAGGTGTTGTAGGTGTTGTCCTAGGGGCGTGTATGGTTTAATGAAAGGGATGCTAATATAAACTTCAGAGAGGGATCATTTGATTGAAAATTGAAAGTTCTATTTCACTTTTTAAGAGTAAAAAAATATCCGAAGGCAACTAGCCCCGTCTCTCCCCGCCCCCCCACACACACCCTTGTAAAAATTCGGAAGTAAAAGAAGATTTGTTGAGTGAGGAAGAATTAGAGACAGTACTAAAAGGAATAAAAAATAATAATGCCTCAGGTACTGATTGCGTGGCAAACAAGTTTTTCGAATATGGTGGCTTTGAAGTTAGAGACAAGATTACCGAGGATCGTCCTTTTCGGCCAACCCTCTAGGGTCCAACGAAAAGCAGGTCGTCGGCGAATGGGATGGGAAGACGTTGTAAGAAAGGATTTCCAGGAAATTGAAACTTCTTAGATAGATTGTAAAGGAAGAGGAGGATATACAACTGTGAAGGCCTCACTCAGCTTTATGCTGCAGTGAACCCTTATTAGTAGGTAGCGATAGTAATGTCATTCTAGCCAGCCTATTTGCCCTTAATAAAAACAATCCTAGATCATCGAATAAAACTAAACTGTTAAAATTCCCACTTAAACATAAGAGTCTCCTGAAATGTCAAAATATATTCATCCTATTTTTCACTCTTTTCGAACCCCCAAAATTCTTCATCGAAACTCAAAACTGGCCCTATTTTCGTGTAGAAAAATTTTCTTGCGTAGCTTAATATCTGCTGGTCCTAGATGCCTAAGGGGACACATCAGTAAATTCTATGAGGCCTCCTGAGCTTTCTGACCCTCCAATGGAACCTAATCACTCCACCTCCCTGAGCTTGTAAACTTACATCCCAAACAAATAGAATCCATTATTTTCTTTCATCTCTTTCTCTTTAGAACAGGGTTTATTCTTTCCCCTTTTATGTCTTCCAAGAGCTAAAATTACTGATTTGTCAATAATTATAACTAATTTTTTACTTTCCAAATGAGTATCCAAAATTCTAGCATTTTTTGGAAATTTGGGGTTGATTTTGCCAGCAGTACTATATCTTTTGCAAATATCAGAGGCAGCACTATAGCGCTGCCTATAGTAAAGGCCATACGGCTCTAATGTTTTATTATTATCATTAGTTTTTTCCCCCAAAGGCACTTCATATAGAAGGGGTCGTCGTAAAAACTTCAAAGGGGCTCATTCAATTAGAAATGGGGAGTTCTAGTGCCCTTCTTAATGGTCAAAAGTGATTGGAAGGCAACGAACACCCTTTCCACACCCACCAATCCCCCAACCACATCCAAACAAAATTTTGAGATAGCCATTTTGTTCAACGTAGTTTAAAGTTTTGGAAATTATATCTTTGAGCATGACACCCCCCCCCCCACCGAAGGTCTTCAGTACAAGGGTTATAAGTTATGCCCTGGAGGCATATATGGTTCTTATGGAAGGAATGCTCTTATAAACTTCAGAGAGGGCTCATTTGATTGGAAATTAAAAGTTCTAGTTCGCTTTGTAAGCGTCAAAAGATATTGGAGGGTAACCAGCCCTTTCCCCCTCCAAGCCCTTTGTTCCCAAATGCATCTGATAAAAATTTTGAGATAACTGTTTTGTTAAAAATAGTTCAAAGATCATATAACGAAAACTCTGGTGTCCACACAACCACCCAGGGCCCGGAGGCAGGCGTTTTAAATTATACCTTGGGGGCAAATATGATTCTTATGGAAGGGATGCTCGTAAAAACTTCAGAGAGGGCTAATTTGATTGGAAGTTGAAAGTTCTAGTTCAGTTTTTGAGATTCAAAAGAGATTGAAGAGAAACTAGCCCCCCCCCCCCCCACGCTCTTTTTTCCGAATGCATCCGATTTTTTTTTTTTTTAGATAGCCATTAAGCTAAAAATTGTTCAAAAGTCATATAAAAGACTCAGGTGAACCATATATGCCCCAGGGCATAACTTTTAGCCCTTGCCCTGAAGACCTTGGGGGGGGTGTCATGCTCAAAGATATTATTTCCAAAGGCCAACCCCGGCCATATGACCTTGCAAACAAAGGTCAGAATGGGTTAAATACGGGGAAAAATAAACTAGCTGTAGCTACGCTTGCGAGGCAACGAGTCCGTACAATTTAGAATTCAAAAATTGGTTGACGAATTTATAAGATTTTATTAGGGGTTCTGGGCCGGGGGTTAGATGACCTTTATTGTCTTGGTTTAAGTATGAATGCAGTCTTAATTTTTTTATAGATTTCCATTTATATACTGCGAGGAGGCGTGTTTCAATCAATATAGACATTCGATTTTGTTTATACGCCAGTGAATGGAAGTGTTTATTTAATATGTTAGTTTTGTTTCCTATTTATTTATATTTTTTCTTTTGTTGTTTTTTTTTCTCTCTCTCCTTTATGTGTTTAGTATGTTTTTATTTTGATGTAAGTTAAGGTTTTCAAAAAGAACATTTTTTGTTTCATTTTTTTCTTTTCTTGTTTTTTCCGTTGAGAAAGTATATTCCGTTATTCGGAGTATTTTTGTTTAATTAAGTGTTTATTTTATTGTATTCACTGGCTTATAAAAATTAAAACCCATTTTTCTTGCTTAATTTTTCGTAATTACCTCTGTTTGATTCCCACCTACCTTAAAACTAGCCTAGTGTAAGAAATGCCCCTCTTGCCTGTTACTTTAGCCACCTCACACATTTTCAATATAGCTTTTACTAACCTAAGCTCCATTTGCAGACCACCCACATCCAATACGGAGTTCAACACGGATTGTGCAGATTATTTTTTTGAGGGCCGTATTCCACACAAGTTTGGGTCTCCTAAGAACCTGCGTTCAACCATGCCATTCTGGTGCGTTACAATTTTTAAGAACCCGTGTCCAAAACGCTTCGAACACGTAAAATCTAACACTTTAAGGTTTATCTGCGTTAAACACGGAGAACCTGAAAACGATTTTTGTCGAATCCGCTCAAAACAGGTACCTGAAAACACTTCAAACCAGGTACCTGAAAACACAACTCTAAGTTATAATCCTATATTTACTAACGCCATCTTCAACCGACTCCGTAAAACCGCATCAAATACTCTCCAAATGTTTTAAAACGCTGCATACTTACTTCCCTATACCCCTTATTTTCATTAACTAAAGCCTGTAAGTCAAAAATTGGATCTCTTGTAGTATCAGTTTTCCTTAAGCCAGTTTGACATTCAATCAACCTCTCTTTTTGTTGCAGTCATTTATCTATTTCGTTACACAGCCCTCTACAAAATAACTCATTGATAGAACTTCATAGACAAACAAACACCAAATATTTTGGAATCAGACCTATAATTCTTTTTGATCGGAAAGAAAAAGAAAACAAAAAGAAGAAAACTAAATTTTGAGAATAAAAGCTGTGTAATTCTACAGGAAAGTGAAGATTAGATTTTTAAGCTTTTGACAAAGGCATACTTTGATGGAGGATCTCAAGGAAATAAGTAAGATGTATAAGTTATGAGACAAAGTTAAGTTAATATTGAGATGAGATTCGGGAAAAAAGAGGAAAGATCCGAATGGTGAAAAAAAAAGAATAAAATCAGACAGTAAAATGATACAAATAAATACAAAAGAAATTCAAATTCATATCTGGATTTATTTTTAAGCGGAAAAAAGCAAAAAAGGAGAAAAATTACATTCCAAGAAACAGATAATATAAAAGGGTGTTTCATGCCTTTACATTATTTTGAAGAGTGGTTAGTACGCTAAACTTGAAATCCTTTGTCCGTGAGGGCAGAGTCTCCAATCCAAGAGTCATTGGCTATTTGATTTGGAACTGGGGTCAGTAGCGTTGCTCTGTAATCTCAGCCAGAGTCTGCTGAGCTCTAGGCGAGTTCCTGGAAAAAATCTGGACTAAGCGAAGAGGAAGGGTGTGTGAAACCACAGACCTGTAGGCCCTCAACCCTCTATTATACTCTCTGGCTAAAGGGCCATGAAACGGAGATCAGAACTGGGAGTGTAAAATCCAGTGCCGTATTCTGTAACTTGCGTTTTGCCTTTACCATTATTTAGCAGGCCAGCGAAAATAGGATTTCATAGAAGCTTCAAAAAAGGCTCATTCGATTGGGAATTCAAAGGGCTAGTGCTCTTTTTAATAGTCGAAAGTGATTAGAGGGCAACAAACCCACCTCTCACGCCCACCTTTTCCCCAAACACATCCAATCAAAATTTTGAGATAGCCTTATTGTTCAACGTGGTTGAAAATTCTGGAAATTAGGTCTTTGAAGCTGACACCCCCCCCCACAGCCCTCAGGGCAAGGGTTGTAAGTTATGCCCTGGGGGCATATACGGTTTTTATGAAAAGCGTTGTCGTAGAAACTTCAAAAAGGGCTCATTCGATTGGAAATTGTAAGGGCTATTGCCATTTTAATAATCGAAAGGAAATGGAAGGAGGCTAAAACCCCGTCCACGCCCACCATTTTTCAAAACAAATCTAAACAAAATTTTGAGACATCTATTTTGTTAGACGTGGTTGAAATTTCTGAACATTAACTATCTGAGCATTACCCCCCCCCCCCCCAGGTCTTCAGGGCAAGGGCTATGAATTGTGCCCTAGGGGCAAATATGGTTCTTATGAAAGGCATTCTCGTATAAACTTCAGAGAGGGCTCATTTGATTGAAAATTGAAAGTTATAGTCCACGTTTTACGCGTCAAAAGACATCGGAGGGTTGTCAGTCCCGCCCCCTCGACGCTCTTTTTTCCCAAATGTATCCAATGTAAGTTTTTAGTGAGCCTTTTTGATAAAATCAGTTCAAAGTTCATATTACAAAACTACGGTGTCAGCACGACCTTGAAGGACCCGGGACCAGGTATTAGACGTTAAACCCAGGGGGTATTTATAGTACTTATGAAAGGAATATTCGTATAAACTTGAAAGAGGAGTCATTTGTTTGGAAATTGAAATTTTTAGTTCACTTTTAAGAGTCAAAAGAGATTGGAGGGCACCTAGCCCCCCCCACCCCCCCCCCCTTTTTTCTCAAACCAATATGATAAAAATTTGAGATAGCCATTTTTTTAAAAATAGTTGAAAGACCATATAAAGACACAGACCCCTCCCCCCAGGGCCCGAAGGCAGGCGTTGTAAGTTATGCCCTGGGAGAATATAAGGTTCTTATGGAAGGGATTCTCGTAAAAACTTCAGAGAGGGCTAATTTGATTGGAAATTTTAAGTTCTAGCTCAGTTTTTGGCAGTCAAAAGAGATTGGAGAGCAACTAGCCCATGCCCCTTTTTTCCCAAATGCATACGATAAAGATTTTGAGATAGGCATTAACTTATAAATAGTTTACAAGTTAAATAACAAGAACTGAGGTGTCTGCTAAACCCCCCATGGCCTTTGGGCGTGCGTTGTAAATTTTGCCCTGGTGCATATATGATTCTTTAGGAAGGAATGCTCGTAAAAACTTAAAAAAGGGCTCATTTGAATGAAAACTTAATGGTCGAGTTCACTTTTTAACATTCAAAAGAGATCCGAGGGCAACTAGCCCCCCCCCCACGACTTCTTTTTCAAACCCTTGTGATGAAAATTTTGAGATAGACATTTTATTAAAAAAAATTGTTCAAAGTTCGGATAAGAAAAACTCCGGAGTCAATACAGCCCCTTCAGGGCCCGGGAGAAGGCGTTATAAGTTATGGTTCTTATGAAAAGGATGCTCGTATAAACTTCATAAAGGGCTCAATTGATTAGAAATTGAAAGTTCTAGTTCACTTTTTAAGAGTCAAGAGATTTAAGGGCAACTAGCCACCCCAAGCTCTTTTTTCCCCAAACCCATCCACTACAAATTTTGAGATAGCCAGTTTTTTTTTTAAATTGTTCAAAAATTAGATAACAATAACTCCGGTGTCAACACAACCCCCCAGGGCCCAGAGGGTAGGCGTTGTAAGTGTTGTCCTGGGAGCGTGTATGGTTTTATGAAAGGGATGCTTGTATAAACTACAAAGAGGGCTCATTTGATTGGAATTTGAAAGTTCTACTTCACTTTTTAAGAGTCAAAAGATGTCCGAGGGCTACTAGCCCCTCCCCCCACACAACCTTTTCCCCCACACCATTCCGATAAAAATTTTAAAGTATCTATTTCATTAAAAATCATTCAAAGTTCAGATAAGAAAAACTCCTGTGTCGACGCAACCCCCAAGGCCCGGAGGCAGGCGTTGTAAGTAATGCTCTGGGGGCATATATCATTTTTATGGAAGGGATGCTTGTATAACCTTCGAAGAGGGTTTATTTGATTGGAAATTGAAAGTTCTTGGTCCCTTTTTAAGATTTGAAAGAGATTGGGGGGCAACAAGCCCCCCCCCCTCCACGCACTAAACGTATCAGATAATTTTTTTTAGAAATTTTGTTAAAAATAGTTCAAAGTTCATATAAGAAAATCTCCGATTTCGACACAGCCCCTCCCCAGGGCCCGAGGGTAGGCGTTGTAAGTTATGCCCTGGAGGCATATATGGTTGTTATGGAAGGGATGCTCGTATAAACTTCATAGAGGGCTCATTTGATTGGAAATGGAAAGTTGTAAATTACTTTATAAGAGTAAAAAGTGATCGGAGGGCACCTGGCCTCCCCCCACACTGCATTTATTTTTCCCAGAGACGCTTCATATAGAAGGGGTCGTCGTATAAACTTCGAAGGGAGCCCATTTCAAAGGGGGCAACGTTTTTCACTTTGATATTGTTACTTTGATACCAGTTTTGATACTTTGACGAATATTCGATTTGTTTTAAAGTTAGATTTTGAAATAAGGAATTTTTAAAAACTTGAAACTTTTTGCAATCAAAAACGAACAAAAATTAATTAAAAAACTTTCCGAAAAATAATTTTTTAAAAGAAAATTAATGGACATTTTAAACTTAAGCTCAGTAGATACAAATACCTGTTAAAATTCAAACACAACACGACCAGAAATTACTATTAAAGGATAATTCAAACCCAAAACGAACAGAAATTAAATAAACAATCATAGGAAAAAACATATAACAAGTAATAATATAAGTAAATAAATAAATCTTAAAGCGAGTAATGAATGCTAAGATTGAATATGAAAATCAAGCTTAAACCGAAAAAAAAAATATTTTGCTATTCGAGTATAAATTAAACCTAAAACGAACACGAATTAAATAAACAATCAATGCAAACAAACATACAATAGATATTAATTTAGAAGAAAAAATAAATCTAAAAACGAGTGAAACTTAAACTGAATATGCAAGTCAAACTGGAAACGAACAAAAAATCACTACAAACAAGAGTTTCGGTATCGCCTCCTTCTCTCATTGTAAAAGTCTAAAACCTACTGCGTCATTGGTGCTTTACTGAAAACTGTATGCGTCTTGAACACTCTTGAAAAGTATAAACAACATCAAATTCAATATTTGATATTATAGTGATGTTAGTTGTTGAAAGAAGTTGTTGAAAGTTGTTGAAGTGATGTTGTTGTTTGTAGTTCAATAATTTATTTCACTCTAATTTTATATTTTCAGTGCTGAAAGAACTGGAAAAGAAAATATTTGTAATATAATTCGTTTTCGGTGAAGTGCCAATGACGACGCAGTAGGCTTTTTTTTATTTACCGTTCAGGGAGGGGGTAGTATCCAAATTCTTGTTTGTAGTGAAACTATATTCGTTTTGAACAACTTTAGAAAGAATTAATAAATTAAACTGAATATTTGATGTATCTAATGCATCATATTTTGATGTATTGATTTTTTTAAATTAATTAAAAAGCTTTCTGAAAAAATAAGTTTTTAGAGAAAAGTAAAGGCCATTTTAAAATTAAGCTCAGCATATAAAAATACCTTTTTAAATTCAAACTCAAAACGACCAGAAATTACTATTAAAGAATAAATGAAACCCAAAACGAACAGAAATTAAATAAACAATCATAACAAAAGCATACAACAAGTAATGATATAAATGAATAAATAGATCTTAAAGCGAGTAATGCTTAGATTGAATATGAAAATCAAGCTTAAGACGAAAAAATATTTTCCTATTGAAGTACAAATGAAACTTAAAACGAATAGAAATTAAATAAAAAATCAATGCAAACAATAATACAATAGATATTAATGTAAATTAATAAATAAATATTAAAACGAGTGAAACTTAAATTGAATATGCAAATTAAGCTTGAAACAAACAAAAATCACCACAAACAAGAGTTTGGGTATGACCTCCTTCTCTCACTGTAGAAATCTAAAACCTACTGCGTCATTGGCACTTTACTGAAAACCAATTTTGTGACAAATGTTTTCTTTTGTACTTACCTCTGAAAATAAACATTAAAATTATGGTAACATTTTGAACTGATGAGCTTTCAGCAATTAATGTCATTATACATCAAATATTCAGTTTAATGTATTAGCTCTGTTTAAAGTTGTTAAAGACGAATATAGTTTCCTTAGAAACAAGTGATTGAATACTGCCTCCTTTCCTAACTGTAAATAAAAACCAAAAGCCTACTGCGTCATTGGCACTTAACTGAAAATGGATTATATTACAACTACTTTCTTTTCCAGTTCTTACAGTATTGAAAATAAATATACAATTACAGCGAAATAAATTCTTCAACTGATGAATCTTTCAAAAATTATTATCATTATACATCAAATATTTAATTTGATGTTGTTAATACTTTAAAGACTATTCAAGACGCATATAGTTTTCAGTAAAGTGCCAAATGACGCAGTAGGTTTTAGACTTTTACAGTGAGAGAAGGAGGTCATACCCAAACTCTTGTTTGTGGCGATTTTTGTTTGTTTCAAGCTTAATTTGCATGTTCCATTTAAGTTTCACTCGTTTTAAGATTTATTTATTAATTTACATTAATATCTGTTGTATATTTGTTTACATTGATTGTTTATTTAATTTCTGTTCGTTTTAAGTTTCATTTGCACTTCAATAGGAAAATATTTTTTTCGTCTTAAGCTTGATTTTCATATTCAATCTAAGCATCACTCGCTTTAAGATCAATTTATTTATTTATATCATTGCTTGTTGTATGGTTTTGCTATGATTATTTATTTTATTTCTGTTCGTTTTGGGTTTCATTCATTCTTTGATAGTAATTTCTTGTCATGTTTAGTTTTAATTTTAAAATGTATTTTTATATAGTAAGATTAAGTTTGAGATGTCCTTTACTCTTCTTTGAAAAACTTATTTTTTTATGAATTTTTTTAAATTAATTTTTGTTTGTTTTTGATTGCAAAAAATTTCAAGTTTTTAAAAATTCCTTATTTCAAAATCAAATAAAAAAAAAAAAATCATCAAAGTATCAAAACTGATACCAAAGTAACAATATCAAGGTGAAAAAAATGAGTTTGTGTCAACCTCGGATTTTTATTATCTGATGTTTGAACTATTTTTAACAAATTTGCTATCTCAAAATGGGGAAAAAGGGCGTAGGGGGACTAGATTAAGCTTTGGTCTCTTTTGACTCTTTAAAAGTGAACTAGAACTTTCTATTTTAAATCAAATGATCCCTCTCTGAAGTTTATACGAGTATCCCTTCTATAAAAACCATATAAATCCTCAGAGTATAACGTACAACGCCTGTTCCTCGGCTCTGGGAGGTTGTGTCGACCCTGGAGTTTCAATATCTGATGGTTGAACTATTTTTAAAAAAATGGTTACCTGAAATTTTTATCGGATGGGTTTATCCATCCGATACGCCCAAAGGCGGGGAGGGCAGGAGGTGCTAGTAGCCCTCCGATCTTTTTCACTCTGAGAAAACGAACTACGACTTTTAATTTCCATTCAAATGAACCCTCTCTGAAGTTTATACGAGTATACCTTCCATAAGAACCATATATGCCCCCAGAGCAATACTTACAACGCCTGCCCCGGCCCGGGGGGGGTTGTGTCGACACAGTAGTTTTTCTTATCTGACCTTTGAACTATTTTTAACGAAAAGACCATACGTAAAGCAGTTTTCTCATATGATTTTTGAACTATTTTTAACAAAATGGCTACCTCAAATTTATTATCAGATGTTTTTGGGGGAAGAGGGCTTGGGGGACCAGTTGCCCTCTGATCACTTTTGACTCTTAAAAAGGGCTGGATTTCAATATTAAATCAAATATGCCCTCTACAAAATTTATATGAGCATCTCTTTCATTCAAACAGCATATGCCCCAGCAGATAAATAACAATGGCTGCCCCGGGCCCTGGGGGGTTGTGACGACACTTGAGTTTTTGTTATCTGAATTTTGAGAAATTTTTAACTTAATGCCTACCTCAAATTTTTAGTGGATGCATTTAGGGAAAAGGGGAGTGGGGGGCTAGTT
This sequence comes from Artemia sp. Qi Xiang Cuo, assembly GCF_049724085.1. Lineage (NCBI taxonomy): Eukaryota > Metazoa > Arthropoda > Branchiopoda > Anostraca > Artemiidae > Artemia > Artemia sp. Qi Xiang Cuo. The sequence continues at coordinate 49,394,145 of NC_142809.1, read as the reverse complement.
GCCCTCCAATATCTTTTTCCTCGAAAAAACTTAACTAGAACTTTCAATTTCCAATCAAATGAGCCATCTCTGAATTTTTTACGAACATCCCTTCAATAAGAACCATATATTCCCCAAGGGCATAACTTACAACCCCTGCCCTCGGGCCCTGGGGGGCTGTGTTGACCCCTGATTTTTCGTTATATGGTCTTTGAACTATTAGAAAAAAATATCTCAACGTTCTTTTCGGATGGGTTTGAGCAAAAAAGGGCGTGGAGGGGGGGGGGCTAGGTGCCCTCCAATCTCTTTTGACTTTTAAAAATTGAACTAGAACTTTCAATTCCCAATCAAATGATACCTCTTTGAAGTTAATGCGAGCATCCCTTCCATAAGACCTATATATGCCCCAAGGGCGTAACTTATAATGCCTGCGCCCGGGCCCTGGTGGGTTGTGTCAACACCGGAATTTTTGTTACATAATTTTTAAACTATTTTTAACAAAATAGCTATCTTAAAATTTTTATTGGATGCATTTGGGAAAATAGGGTTTAGGGGGAGGGGAAGCTGGTTACCCTCCAATATCTTTTGACGCTTAAAAAGTGAACTAGAACATTCAATTTCGAATCAAATGAGCCTTCTCTGAAGTTTATACGACAATGTTGTCTATACAAAACCTTATATGCCCCCAGAGCATAAACTTACAACCCTTGCCCTGAGGGCTGTGGGGGAGTTGTCATCCCCAAAGACCTAATTTCCAGAACTTAAAACTACGTTTAATAGAATGGCTATCTCAAAATTTTGATTGGATGTGTTTGGGGAAAAGGTGGGCGTGAGAGGGGGGCTAGTTGCCCTCAAATCACTTTCGACTATTAAAAAGGACAATAGCCCTTTGAATTTTCAATCGAATGAGCTTTTATTGAAGTTTCTACGACACCACCTTCTATAAAAACCTTATATGTCCCCCTGGGTATAACTTAAAACCCTTGCCTTGAGAGTTGTGGAGGAGTATCCTCCTCAAAAATATATTTTCTATCTGAAAATCAACTACGCTGATTTTCATTCAAAGAGGTATCTTCAACCACCTTCTATGAAAACCTTATATGTCCCTCTGGGTATAACTTAAAACCCTTGCCTTGAGAGTTGTGGGGGAGTATCCTCCTCAAAAACATATTTTCTATCTGGAAATCAACTACGCTGAAAAAAATGGCTATATAAAAGTTTTTATATCTTTTTCGTTATATGGTATTTTAAATATTAAAAAAAAAAAAAAAATTGCTATCTCAAAGTTCTTATCGGATGGGTTTGAGGAGAAAAGGGCGTGGAGGGGGGGGAGGGCTAGGTGTCCTCCGATCTCTCTTGACTCTTAAAAAATGAACTAGAACTTTCAATTTCAAATCAAATGATACGTATCTGAAGTTTATACGAGCATCCCTTCCATAAGAACTATATATTCCCCCAGGGCATAACTTATAACGCCTGCCCTCGGGCCCTGGTGGGTTGTGTCAACAACTGAATTTTTGTTACATAATTTTTGAACTATTTTTAACAAAATAGCTATCTTAAAATTTTTATTGGATGCATTTGGGAAAATTGGGCTTAGGGGGAGGGGAAGCTGGTTACCCTCCAATATCTTTTGACGCTAAAAAGTGAACTAGAACGTTCAATATCCCATCAAATGAGCCCTCTCTGAAATTTGTACAACAGTTTTTTCTATACAAAACCTTATATGCCCCCAGGGCATAACTTAAACCCCTTGCCCTGAGGGCAGTAGGGGATTTGTTATCCTCAAATACCAAATTTATAGAACTTAAAACTACTTTTAATAAAATGGATGTCTAAAAATTTTGATTGGATGCGTTTGGGGAAAAGGTGGGTGTGAAAGGGGGGTTAGTTGCCCTCAAATCACTTTCGACTATAAAAAAGGGCAATAGCCCTTTGAATTTTCAATCGAATGAGCTTTTATTGAAGTTTCTACGACACAACCTTCTATAAAAACCTTATATGTCCCCCTGGGTATAACTTAAAACCTTTGTCTTGAGAGTTTTGGGGAGTATCCTCCTCAAAAACATATTTTCTATCTGAAAATAAACTACGCTGAACAAAATGGCTATCTAAAAATTTGATATCTTTTTTGTTATATTGTCTTTGAACTATTAAAAAAAACAAAAAAATATCTCAAAGTTCTTATCGGATGGGTTTGAGGAAAAAATGGCGTCGAGGGTGGGGGGGGGTGTGCTAGGTGCCCTTCAATCTCTTTTGACTCTTAAAAAGTGAACTAGAACTTTCAATTTTCAATCAAATGATAACTCTTTGAAGTTAATACGAGCATCCCTTCCATAAGACCTATATATGCCCCAAGGGCATAACTTACAACGCCTGCCCTCGGGCCCTGGTGGGTTGTGTCAACACCGGAATTTTTGTTACATGATCTTTGAACTATTTTTGACAAAATAGCTATCTTAGAATTTTTATTGGATGCATTTGGGGAAAAGGGTTTCGGGGGAGGGGAAGCTGGTTACCCTCCAATATCTTTTGACGCTCAAAAAGTGAACTAGAACTTTCAATTTCCAATCAAATGAGCCCTCTCTGAAGTTCATACGACAATGTTGTCTATACAAAACCTTATATGCCCCCAGGGCATAACGTACAACCCTTGCCCTGAGGGCTGTGGGGGAGTTATCATCCTCAAAGACCTAATTTCCAGAACATAAAACTACATTGAACAAAATGGCTATCTCAAAATTTTGATTGGATGCGTTTGGGGAAGAGGTGGGCGTGAGAGGGGGGCTAGTTGCCCTCAAATCACTTTCGACTATTAAAAAGGACAATAGCCCTTTGAATTTTCAATCGAATGAGCTTTTATTGAAGTTTCTACGACACCACCTTCTATAAAAACCTTATATGTCCCCCTGGGTATAACTTAAAACCCTTGCCTTGAGAGTTGTGGAGGAGTATCCTCCTCAAAAATATATTTTCTATCTGAAAATCAACTACGCTGATTTTCATTCAAAGAGGTATCTTCAACCACCTTCTATGAAAACCTTATATGTCCCTCTGGGTATAACTTAAAACCCTTGCCTTGAGAGTTGTGGGGGAGTATCCTCCACAAAAACATATTTTCTATCTGGAAATCAACTACGCTGAAAAAAATGGCTATCTAAAAGTTTTGATATCTTTTTCGTTATATGGTCTTTGAACTATTAAAAAAAAAAAAAAAAACTATCTCAAAGTTCTTATCGGATGGGTTTGAGGAGAAAAGGGCGTGGAGGGGGGGGGCCTAGGTGCCTTCCAATCTCTTTTGACTCTTAAAAAGTGAACTAGAACTTTCAATTTCCAATCAAATGATACCTCTTTGAAGTTAATACGAGTATCCCTTCCATAAGACCCATATATGCCCCAAGGGCATAACTTACAACGCCTGCACCCGGACCCTGGTGAGTTGTGTCAACAACGGAATTTTCGTTATATGATATTTGAACTATTTTTAACAAAATAGCTATCTTAAAATTTTTATTGGATGCATTTGGAAAAGTAGGGTTTAGGGGGAGGGGGAGCTGGTTACCCTCCAACATCTTTTGAAGCTTAAAAGTGAACTAGAACGTTCATTTTCCAATCAAATGAGCCGTCTCTGAAGTTTATTCGACAATGTTGTCTATACAAAACCTTATATGCCCCCAGGGCATAACGTACAACCCTTGCCCTGAGGCCTGTGGGGGAGTTGTAATCCTCAAAGACCTAATTTCCAGAACTTAAAACTACGTTTAATAAAATGGATGTCTCAAAATTTTGATTGGATGCGTTTGGGGAAAAGGTGGGTGTGAGAGGGGGGTTAGTTGCCCTCAAATCACTTTCGACTATAAAAAAGGGCAATAGCCCTTTGAATTTTCAATCGAATGAGCTTTTATTGAAGTTTCTACGACACCACCTTCTATAAAAACCTTATATGTCCCCCTGGGTATAACTTAAAACCTTTGTCTTGAGAGTTTTGGGGAGTATCCTCCTCAAAAACATATTTTCTATCTGAAAATAAACTACGCTGAACAAAATAGCTATCTAAAAATTTGATATCTTTTTTGTTATATGGTCTTTGAACTATTAAAAAAAACAAAAAACTATCTCAAAGTTCTTATCGGATGGGTTTGAGGAAAAAAGGGCGTGGAGGGTGGGGGGGGGGGCTAGGTGCCCTCCAATCTCTTTTGACTCTTAAAAACTTAACCAAAACTTTCAATTTTCAATCAAATGATAACTCTTTGAAGTTAATACGAGCATCCCTTCCATAAGACCTATATATGCCCCAAGGGCATAACTTATAACGCCTGCCCTCGGGCCCTGGTGGGTTGTGTCAACACCGGAATTTTGTTACATAATTTTTAAACTATTTTTAACAAAATAGCTATCTTAAAATTTTTATTGGATCCATTTGGGAAAATAGGGTTTAGGGGGAGGGGAAGCTGGTTACCCTCCAATATCTTTTGACGCTTAAAAAGTGAACTAGAACATTCAATTTCCAATCAAATGAGCCCTCTCTAAAGTTTATACGACAATATTGTCTGTACAAAACCATAAAGCACTTGGACTGATTTCTGTATTATGCGAGACGCTCCAAAAGCTGAGTAGTGATAACGAATAGAACAACTTAAGCAAAAACACATCCAAATTCTTGGCTTTACATGATATCTTCCAATCAAAATCTACACAGTCTAAAATCAGCGCTCGAAGCAGGAGAAGTAAGGCTGTTTTCCATCCAAGACTTTTTTTTAAAAACTAAACAGCTGATAAATGCAACATCAGTCAGCCAGTTCAATTATATTGCGGTAAACTTCTGTACATGGAGATCGTTTCACGAGCGAGATGTGTCAATGTTTCGTACAAAATATACCTCTGCTCGACAATTTATTTGCCTTCAACCGGTTAATTTTCCTATTTCCTCACATTTTCCAACACGGAGAGGGCTCTACGTCAAGCTTTCTCTTGCAAAGTTGTATCTTTCAAAAAGATAATTCAAAATGGGTCTTGTATCGAAATTTTACCCGACAAAGCTAGTTGCTGCCTTGTCTCTGACTACTGCCTCAGCATTAGGGCATGCAAACGGTTATCTAAGATTGGTGATGGAGAATGACAGACTCAGGGATCCCATTATCATGGCCGTTGTAAAAAAGGAGTAAAGAAACTGGATTTGTATAGAAAACGAAACAAAAACCGTAAAGAAGAGAGACAAGGATAATAACAGCCAGTGAAAAGAAGAAAAATGAAGAGGACAGTGCAAATATTTCGGTCAAGGCCTCCGCTTGACCGAAATCAGTGCAGAATAATAAAAGAATACCAATAAAAATCCAAAAGATAATTCAAAAACCAAAACTTAAAACAATCACTAAAATACTGGCTGTTATTGTCCTCGTTTCTGGGGTTATAGGGTCTCTTCTCTAGGGTTTTTCCTTTTATCATGATTAGCCAGTGTGGTCTCAGAGATTATCTTTGGATATGTATAGATTAGTTGACGGTTTCTCAAAGCAATGGAGTTATCACTATTCTTTGTTTTAGTTTTTTTTTCAAAGTTGTTTTGTTTGTTGTTTTTTTTTTGGGGGGGATTCATTAAAAAAAATATTTAACCCTCTCCCGCTTATGTTTTTGTGAATTAGCTTTACTGTTTATACGGTGATATTTATGTGATGTACGGTCAATAAAATAAAAATAAAACAAAATATATAATCGAAATTACCAATTGATAATTTTAGCAGTGAAGCAAAGAAGGATTGGTTCAAAGAAGGGATTTATGAAACTCATTTCTAGGGAGGGAGATGGTAAAAATTAGTTCCAGATGAGGAAAGTAGTTTATTAACAATTCTGCCGAAATGTTGTTCCATTCCTCCCCAAAATTATATTTTCTGTATATTTTTGGCATATTTTCTGTATCTATAGAAGAAGGGCAGGCGCATGACTCCTGACTCCTCCTATTGGCACCCGTGAACAAACTAAAATACCCTTAAAGCAGCTAAATTGGGAAAACCGTATGCATTTCGATTATCCAATATCATACATTATCAAACAGTTCGTTGTAAGGAGCTGTAAGTAACATTATCAAAATGTATGTAAGGAGCGACCCGGCTCAATAGTCACCAAAAGCCTGAAAAACGGAAGTTTCATACCAACAGATATATCAAAAGAATTGGCTTTTTATGCTGACTTAAAATATATAAATTTTATTAAGTTTGGTCTTACCTATAAAAGGTTCCGAGCCTGAGAAAATTTGCATGATTTTCGAAAAAAGGGGAAATCCCCCTTAAAACTCATAGAATCCTAATGAAAACCATTTTATCAGATTCAGTGTATCAGAGAACCGTACTGTAGAGTTTTCAAGGTCCTATCTGAAAAAATGGGGAATTTTGTATTTTTTTGGCAGAAGAAAGATCACAGATGCATGTTTATTTTTATTTCATTTTACTTTTGTTTTTCCTAGGTTTGATCGTATTGATCCAACGGTCCTAGAATATCGAGAAGGGGTTCATTTGAACCAAAATTAGAAGTTTTGGTGCCCTTTTTAAGTGATCTGTGCCTTGGGAGATAACATGACCCCCCGCATCCCCGGGGGAAAGGTCTTTAAGTTACAAAATTACCATTGCTTACGTATAGTATTCGTTATTGGGAAGTATGCATACATTTTTCCGGTGGTGAAGGGAGAATTTTATGCTTGTATGATTTCGCACGGGGAGGTAAGTTTTCAGGGGGTGAATTTTTCAGGGGAAATTTTACGCTGTGGGAATTTGTCAGAATTCCTATGCGAAATTTTTCTTATGTCTTGCTTTCTCTTTGCCGACCCAATTTTACAGTGGAGATGTTAAGGGTAATTGTTCACGGTAAATTTTCACCAAGATCTTTCTAGAGAATTAATCCATAGGGAGGAGGGATTTTTCCGCAGAGGTGTAGTCAGATTTCCCAGTATTTCTTAAAAAGCGATCAGAAATTAAATAAAAAAAGAAGTTTTTTTCAACTGAAAGTAAGGAGCATCATTAAAACTTAAAAGAACAGAAATTATAATGTATATGAGGGGGGGGGGTTGCTTCTCCTCAACATCTCGATCTTTACGGGGAAGTTTAATTTCTGTCGCAATTTTCTAAGGAAGACTCCTAAAACACTATGTTTGTTTAATTAGAACAATATGAAGTTTTTTTAAACTACTAAGAAACTTTAGCGTAAAGAGCGAGCTGCTGAAGAAGAGCAATGCCCCTCATATATGCCCCTCACGTTATAATTTCTGTTATTTTAAGTTTTAATTATGCTCCTTACTTTCAGTTGAAGAACTTGTTTCTTTTTATTTAATTGTAAATAGGATTATTCTATGTTCTCCCTCGTCCTAATTCGCGGTCGAATGTTTAAGCATACTTTTTCCTCTATTACTCTCTAAAATTTATCCGAGCCCAAGACCAAGATTAATTGTATCGTTTCTTCAAATTCAATTCTGGGGTAAGGGAAATAGAGAATGAGAAAACTTGCCCCATTAGCAAAAAAAGCTAAAAAAACAGCCAAGTTTGTACAACAAATACATAGATATCACTTAATATAAAATAAAAGAAAGCTGGACATTCCCTACGCGTTGTTGCTGACAAGAAGTAAGCTTACTTGAGAGCTTCTTACAATTGTAAGGTATATAATAACATATAAATATAATTAATTATAGTTAATGGGGTTGGTGAGACTTGAAAAAAAAAAAATGTCACTTTGGTTCTGGAAATTCTTTCATGTAGACAAAACCTATCCTTCTGACCGTACAGGACATTCAGCAGGTCTCTGGAATATCGTTTTCTCATATTTCTCTGCTGGTATTTTCTTTAAACACCTTCCACATGTGTACTATCATAGCTATCATTTTTAATTGTGATTACTTTAAATCTAATAAAAATAGGAAGCAGATCATGATTTGTGGACAGTGATCATGCCTAGAAATTTACATCTAGCTAAGCATGTACGTGAATTTGACTTTAATCAGCCTTAAGTGATGAATTTGATGACAATCTTGGCTAAATTCTCTGCTTGAATAATTTAGACTCCGCAATTTAAGCGTTACGTTTGAATCTAACGTTACATTATTTAGGTCGCGTTAAATTTTCGAAAAGCTACATTTTATAAATAAAACATTTTCTTTTTTTTTAATTCACTCAGTGGCAAAGAATTTTGGATCATAAGGTTTAAAAACATTGGAAGCTTTATTTTTAGAAACTTTGACGTTTATTTATAACATATAATATTTTTGAAGCCCCTCTCTTAGCAATGTCTCGGTTGTAATAACTAAAAGCGCAACATATATCACTCTTGCAACTTCTCAGGAGAGCCAAAAACAGAAAAAAGTTCGTTGGCTGTGGTTACTCTGAAGGATGAGACTAATGGAGATAAAGAAAACAAATCTTCTGTATCAAGCCAATTGTACGAGGTATAGCCTATTACGTTCTCTATGATTATCCTCGTGTAATTAAAACAATCAAATTTGTTTCTCTGTTGACAACCGACCAATGGCGCAGGTTATTTTATTATTAATAATTTTGATAGTATTTCCGAACTACAGAAGATCTTTGAATGTTAATCTTTGGTTAAGGTTCAACCAATCCGAAAGCATTACAAGCTTTGCTATTCTTAGGAAGTCAGAAAAGTGAAAGTGACGGCGCAAAAAATTGCTTTCGAACCTGCTTTTGACGTTCACAAAGACGATTAAGTTTTGGGAGCTTTGAAGGAACTTTCTAAGAGACAACTCTTTTGTGTATTAGCGTGAAATGTTTAAATGTCGAAATGTTGCAACACTGTTCTAGCTCTAATCTGCAAGCTAAACAAAAGGCCAATTCAAAATAAAAGGAGATTAAATTACGATATTTACGATTCTTAATATACAAGATCTTGCATATTAAGCAGCTCATAAAATATAATTAAAATGATGTAATCCATGCGAAAGAGCAATGCGCTTGAATTCGAGGTATTTAAAGTGCTGATCTCATCAATACTTGCTTTCAGACTAAGCCCTTTAACTTTTCACACGAGCAAATTGAAAACGTAAGACTTTACGCTATGTATAGTACTAAGGTCGTTACGCCTCATATTACGGTTATTACGTTTATCCCCCATTATTTTGAAGCTGTGCCTTTCACATCCGAGCGTTACTGTTTCATAATGTAATTTTAACATCCTCACAGACAATGATCATAATCATCATTCATAGAAGTTTCGAATTGTTAAAACACGACACTAACAAACAGTGACAGTGAAGAATATTCGGTACTCGCTGCTGCAACTATCCTTGAAGAGTCTAATCAGCAAGGAAACTAGGCTGCTCAACCTCTAAAATTTTTCATCAGGGAAAAATTTTCCTCTGTTTTCAGTTCTCTTTGCTTTAATGAAGATTTTCTGTACTTTTTTTTCTCTTGAAAGCAGTTTCCTTTCAACTATACAAACAAATTGATTATTTTTTCATCGGTACCAGGCCACAAAAACTTAGAGCCAGGTATGCTGACCTAGACTAATATGCTGATATATTTGATGCAAGGCGTTTCCCCGCGGAAATCCCCCCCCAAAAAAAAAAATTTCCCCCGTAAAACAAAATGACCAAATGTCTTTAATGAAATTTAACATACTTTTTTCGGTGACAAAAAAAAATAATCCTATTAAATGGTTCATATTATTTTTTCAGCAAAAATGCGAGCGAAACAAATCAGATCAGCAGAAATTAGGCAACATTCTGGCATTGCCTATAGTAAAGGGCCATAAAGCTTCAATATATTATTGGCGTTATTTTTTTTACCAGAGGCAATTCATTTGGAGGGGTGGTCGTATAATCTTTGGAGGGAGCTTACTCGATTGAAAATCGAAAGTTCTAGTACCCTTTTTAAAAGCAAAAAATTTTGAAGTGTAACCAATTCCATCCCCCCCACCCCGCCATATTTATTGGACCTTTCTATGATGAACCAAGTGGTTATCTCATAATTTCACTTGGATGTCTTGGAGGGGGGGGGAGGGAGAAGGGAAGGGGGCTAGTTGCCCTCAAATATGTTTCGCTACTTAAAATGGAGCTTAAGCTTTTAATTTTTGTCCGAATGAGCCCTCTCCCGATCTTCTACGACCCATGGTTCGTTACTTTCATCCCTCAGGGAAACAAATATTTGTGATCCTTTTAGTAAGAAGTTCAAAATTCCTAAATTTTGTAGATGAGAGCTATAAATCTCTACAGTATGGTTTTCTGATCGTTTTGTAGTTAGGGAGAGGCAAAGATGTGCCATAGGGTGTATTTCTCTGTAAAATCATCATAAATCTCATTGAGCCTTCAAATAAATACAAAATTATTTGTAAGGAAGGGGAGGTGGAGGTAGAAGCTGATATATAATACCTGTTGATTTCCGGGAATATTTCTGGTCTACGCCGTCATTGTAAAAGTATAGAGTAAGATTAAACCCAAAACGAGCAGGATTTTTTTCGCATGGGAGGGGGGCTGCCTCCTTCTCATCCCAAACCTCCTCGTGGTCGTAGAAACTTCGGAGGATACTCGTTTGAGATTCAGAGTTCTATTCGTCTTTCTAAAGTAGAAAGTGACTGGAGATCAACCAGCCCCTATGCTAAAACTGTTTTTGATATCTGGTTCTTTTGTCATCCGTTAGCTCAATTCAGTTCAATTCGTTTAACTACAAAATGAAATAACACATAGCATTAATCCAAGTGGCTGCCCCTAGAAAGACATTTGAATATTTGATCGACATTTTAAGGTACATATTTTTTACTTTCTCTGTGACTTCTCAATTTTGCGTACGGGGAAATTTTCTATAGGGGAGATTTCCGTCAGGAATTTTCTAGGGAGAAAATGCCGGCCCTTGTTATGTTTACCCCAGTTTTCTCTATAAAATAGACAGACTGTCAGAGATAGCCCTCGTTGGAAGACCATTCCAAAATGGAGGTTCAGTGTCTTGCACAGCTGTTCTTCAAGCACTCAGAGGTAGATGTCACCTTTTAAATTTATGGTAGTCAAACCGCACGGTGCTTCTGCATGTATGTCATATCATGATATTGTCTCGACAAACCGTGGCACAAGTCGAGATAGCTCGTTAGATTGGCTGTGGGGGATGTACTTGTAGAAAACAGCCATTGCCACCACTCCAAATCTTTCACTTAGAGATTGTAAGGATGCTCAATGAGCTGTGTTATTTTTCTTTGTTTTTTTTTTCCACATGGATGGTCACATTTTTCCCTAGTGGTTGTTATTACTATAAATGTATTTATGGTAATATAATTGTGTCGGTGTTCTGAATATACGAAAGTCTCCCAGATTAAGGGGTCTCCCAGCTCCCAGCTCCCAGTCTCCTAGCTCGTATTTGTTTTCAAAAGGAAGACATCTCCTTACGAAAGAACAATGTACTTCATGTCTAACTAATTCAAGCACTGCTTTTATTAATAACATTAGTTAAAGTTATATTCCAAAGCTTTTCAGCCTTCAGCAAAAATTTATGTACGTAAGGAGTAGAAAACAAATACTAAATTAAAAGATTAAACTTCTGTATTTGTAAAATTCGTTTATCAAACGACTTTCTTTTTAAATGTGTAATATAGATGACAGCGAGGAAAAACTTATTGTGGCTTGGATTAATTTTTTTTACACCTATTTAAAACTGCTTTCATTGCTCAACAGTTCGTTTCTGGACCAATTCACGACTTGCCTCATTTTTGCCTGAGTCTTTCTTTAAAACTGAGTCAGGACTTGTCACTGATCAGCCCACAGCTTGAACTTCAATCAATTTTTCTTCTTTTTTGTTTTTAATAAAAAAAACTCATTTATTTTTACCAAAATATATAAATTTTGAACACTTCATTATGATAGGTTTATGATAGGTTTCATTTTCTTCTCCTGTACTTTTTAAGATAAAAATTCAATCACATATCTCTTTTCTTTTTTTTTTACTCTACGAGTTCCTGCTTTTCGTAACCTATCCAAATACACTATCTACCTACCTATCTTACCTCTTACTCGGCATTCCATAGCTTTCTACCTTTCTAATTCCTTACATACATAATTTTTCTCTCCTATTACATTTTTTCTACCTTTTTCCTAAAAAGAAATTAACACTTTCCCCATTTATACGATTCTCCATCCATATTTTTACCATAAAACATTTTCAACATTCACTTTCTAGCTACCCACGGCGGCAAGGGGCTGCTCCCATTATAACTTCCAACATTAAAGTACAAACTTACGACACATATTATAAATTTTTAAACATAGAAATACATTTTCACTATATTTACCTAATTAAAACAAATTCAAAAAAAATAACACCATTTCTTTAAATACATAACATTTCATCACATTCCACTCTCGCTGGGCCTTTCTCGCTGGGCGTTATTTGGTGGCTACAATATCTATTTTTCTTTGAATCCTGACTTAGCTCAGTTTTCTACCGACTTTGTAGCTAGGACTTAGCTCTTTGTTGCACGCAGTTGGAACTTGACTCATTTATAAAAATGACAATTAATTATCTTGGCGAGTAACTGTGTTGTCTGCTGCTGAAACGCATTGTTTTCTTACAAGTTTGTATGATGGACATGTAAATGCCTAATCACAACATTGTAAAAATTAAGCAAAAATTTTACTTTAAGCTCTTTGAAAGGTTTCGTGGCTCATTTTTTTTTTATCGAATCCTCTGGCAAATTATTTAAAGATGGATATTTTGTAAATATTAAAAGTTTAGGTTCGTTTAGTACTATGGATGAGACATCCTTATATTACTCGTTCTTATTCCGGTACCGTCCGTTGCATTGCAACAAAGATTAAATTACTAAAAATAACTATAATAAAATTGAGTTGCATCCAGTAACTTGAATTATTTTGCAATAATCCATATTTCTTTTTGTATATTTTCTTTCTATGTTATGTTTTTTTTTGTTATTTTACAGTCAACGGTTGTAATTATTCCTTGGTTTTCTGATTTTTTTTTGTCCTTTTTTTCAAATAGCAAACAATAAATAAATACTGCTATCTTTATTACGTAACTAAAAAACATATATTTACTATGAGCTTTGAATTTAAGGGGGGATGGAGAGAGGGATATTTTAAACTGTTGGGTTATCCTTCCGTTATTGTCTGGTTTTATTCCGTAAGTACAGTATATCCCTTTGCCAGTTTATTTGCTGTTTTCTGTGAATGTGGTATCTTGGCGTGTGAACACACTACGGCAAGCGAAGAACTTGCATATAGGCTATTTTAGAAATTTTATTTAGCCTATTTTATAAAATAACGAGGAAGGGATATGAAATAAACAGTTTGTCCATCTACGCCCTTGTAGCATTGTTGGGGCAGTCATTTAAAATGCCTGGAAGGAAGTAAAGTCAAATCAAGATTCATCATTTAATTTAAAAGAAAAAAATTGTAATCCTTAATTTTAATTCACAAATATGTTTTGGATCCGAAATTCACACTTTGGGGATCAAATTATTTTTAGGTAAACACTGCTTTAAAAGGCACCGCTTATATACTATTTCATTCCCCTTAATTTAGTACACTAATACAGAAGATGAAATCCCCAAAGGAACGCTACGTGAAATTTACTCCTGAAAGTGTTCGTTTTCTCATAGAGGTTTCCACAGGAATCCAATTTTAATATATCAGTCTTATTAATTCGGCTTTTGGCGGTTTGAGCAGTTGATACAGCATTCTTGAAAATAGTTGACTGCTTTTTCCTAATCTCTACTAAGATCTAGAACACCAATTAAATTTTACGATGAGGTATATCCTCATCAATGTCTTGATGCGTAATACAAGGTGTTTTTCTTCGGCTGTTTCTCAAGTGGAAAATGAAAGATGTACGATGAATTCTTACACCTTTGGTCTTCCACCATATTAGACCCGTAATATAGTAAATAAAAGGGTCTTCATTCTAGATGTTCCCTGAAATCAAACAGAAGAAAACAGTTTTTATCACCTGAAAGTAAGAAGCAATACTAAAATTCAAACGAACAGAAAATATTCCTCATATAATGAGGGGGAGGGTGAGGGCTGCCCATTCTTCAACACTCGCTTTTTAGGCGAAAGTATCGAAGTTCTTTAGAAATACATCTTATTCAAAATTTAACGGCCCTTGTGTTTGAGCAGCGTTTCTGATAGAATTTTGACAGAAAGTCAAACTTTAGCGTGAAGAGCGAGGGTTGAAAAAGGGGCAGCCCCCCTCATATACCAAATAATTTCAGTTTGTTTCAAGTTGTAATGTTGCTCCTTGCTTTCATTGGAAACAAATTGTTTTTTTTAATTAAATATCAAACCGATTTTCAAATCACGCCAGGAAATCCCCTCTTACTTACTTTCTTGACTTTCGGCGGGAGCAGACAAAGAACTGTCCTGCCCAGCACCAATGGACTTTGGAATTACCTCCAACGACTACTTCGATCTGTTGGCTGCAGCTTCCCTTTGCGATCTTTGGCCAGTCTCTATCCCATCCCCTACCATGCCTCCGGATGCCTCCCCATGGTTCAAAGGCCTCTTGGAATTTTTACCAGAAATTTTTTCTGTCCTCCCCAATGTCATCCCCAGGGTGGTGTTTGGTCGCAGGTGAGGACGTCTCGACATATCGTACCTTTGGGGCGACGCAAGTTGTGGCTGAGGAGTGAGGTGACGTTTTTCTTATGATGAAGGATAGCTCTTCAGACTGGACACAGCGGCTTCTTACATCGCTATTGGGAATTCTTGGCCGTCTGATAATTCAGACTATATAGCAAAGGCACTGGTGATCAAACGCGTCCACAGCTCTAGCCTCTTCAGCTTTGAGCGGTCATTTTTCGCAGATGAACAGTAGTACAGCGTAAGATTTCCACTGGAAACTTTCCTCCCCAGAGAAAATTTTCACCGTTGAAAATCCCCTCACAGAAGTTCCTGTATATTTCCCAATAATATAAAATATACTATATGTGAACGATAGGCAAATTGCGTAACTCACAGTTCTTTCCTCAGGGACTATGGGGGTCGTGTCATCCCAAAAGGCGCATTTATTAGACTTTTCAACTATTTTGAATCAAATGGATATCTTAAAATTTCGATCAGATGTCCTTGGGGAAAAAAGGGACGTGGGAGGGAGCACACTAGAACTTCATTCGAGTGAGCCCTTTCTCTTTCTCTTATGACCATTGGTTTGACACTATCATCCCTCGGAAAAAAATCAAAAGAAAAACAACAAGAAATGGACACACATTCGTCATCTTTCGTGTGACAAAAAAAAAAAAAAAAAAAAAAAAAAAAAAAAAAAAAAAAACTCTTATTTTTCGTAAATAGGAGCTTAAAATCTGGACAGTAGGGTTATCTGATATGCTGAATCGGAATTTTATGTATTTGGAATCAGCATAAAAAGCCAATTCTTTTGATGCATCTATTCATGGATTCTGATTTTTAAAGTTTTGGGTACTATTGCGCAGAATCGCTTCTTGTTTACACCTTGTTACCACGAATTGTTTGATAATGTAATTTTTACGAGGTTTCAAAACTAATGATGGTTTTCATACTTAAACATTGTTGGCATTTTTGAAACTTCATTCCTCGCGGTTTCTTACACCAGAACAGTTTTTTTTTGTGGGGGGAGATAATAAAAGAGTTATATTCTGAATAAACTATACCACGAAAATCAGGAAAAAATATTATTTTGGGGTTAGGAGGTTGGCCAACAAGCACCCTTCTCTTGTGCCCGTGCATGACTCCTCTAAGTTAATTCCGTAAGTTTACGAATGAGACACAGGTTTAGCTCCCAATACAAGTCACATTTAAGCACAAATCCCTCCAAACCACATTTTGGCAATTGAATTTGCTAGGACACCACACTGGTTTCTTGAGTGTTTGATTATTTTGCCTGTCAATATCTCTGGTTAAAATAATGAAGGACTGAAAAGGCAGAATAAGTCCTTGGCGCTAATTAGTCCATAAGGAAAATGGTGGAAAACTGGTCGTTCTTAGTCCTTTAATGTGGTAGACCCCTTTAAGACACCACGCCCATAAGAAGCCAAACCCTGAAGTACCAATCCCACCCTTCTCACTGGGTCTTTGTTAGGCCCTGTGAGAGGAGTCATTCAACTTTATTACAATTACTTAAAATTATATTACAACTGTTACTCAACTTCATAAAATCAAAGTTTACTTTCACCATGCAGACGTGAAACATTATATCTTTATTTATTTTAAATTTTCTCTTGATACGAGCCAGCTGGAGTTCCCGTGTTTCACCAGCACCTGCGAAATCACATATACAAATACACTTCACACTCACGTTTTTTGCAATTAAAAATTCTTACCAAATAGAAAAAGAAAGATGACTGCCCTATACTTTCTTTTTAAAATTACGGTTTATTCAACTGTTCTATTTTTGCGACTTATTTCTAGGGCTATAATGAGAAAAAGGACGAAATAACTAGGGACGAAATAACGTCCTGTGGATGAAGGATGACGAACTGTTTAAGATTTCCGACCCACCGTCTAGGGCTAAACGATAAGCAGGTCGCCCTCGGTCAGGGCGGGAGGATGTCGTAAGGAAAGGCTTAAGAGAAATGGGAACTTCCTGGGACGGTGTACAGAGATAGGTTTTGAATAAATTGGGATGGAGGAGGAGTGTGCGTATCTGTGTTGGTCTCAGGTGGCTTGGTGCTGTGGTGAATTGTCAGCACTAGGAGTAATAATTTCCATGAATGGACGCCACTGCACATTAGTTCTCAAGCGAATGTCAGAAACGAAAGCAAAACAACCCCCATTATGTTCATCGCGTTCTTGTTTTTACCCGTCGAACTAACGTCATATCTTGACGTTTTTATTTTGACGTCATATTTTGACGTCATATTTTGATCTCGTAAATAAAGAAAACAAAGTCTGATTGGTTCTTTTTGGCAAAATCTTAATCCTGTAAAAACAACAAAAAACTTTTTTTAATCACAGCATTTCATACAAGTAAATACTCCGTTTCTCAGTTCTCTTGCCGCAATAAGTTATGCAAATGATAAATCGTTTTCTCCCTTTCTCAATGATAAACCCTGTGCGTAAACAATCGAGAAATTGAATAACTTTTAAATTAAAAATAATTTGCCCTAAAGTAAGCTTATTTTTTATTGCCAATATATTATCAACTATCCTTAGGCTACGTTTCTTTCTCTAAATAATTATTTTTCATTACTCCTCCTTCCATATAGCCAGGATGAACACAATAGTTTTTGATTTAGTTCGAAATACCCCTAAAGTTTCACATTTCCACCCTTACTCTTTTGGGACACAACCAGGTTAGAACCCTTTTCCCTTTCCCAATGACAAATTCTGTGTAAACAATCAAAAAGTTGCATAATCTATGAGTTATCAGATAATTTATCCTAAATAAAGCGTGTTCTTTCTTGTCAATGTTTTATCAATTGTCTTCACGTTTTTTCTTTAATTGAATCTTATTTTTTTAATTCCCTCCTTCTTCACCTTGACTAAAGGTTAATGCTAAGAGCGAAACAAAATTCTTTATATTTGTCCGCTTTTTGCCTTTTTTGCGATTTTGTCTTTTAAAATCAGGTGACAGCTTGAAACCCTGCTATTCAAATTTTGCCGAGTCAAGTTAAGGCCACCTTCTAACCCTGTTTGTGTTCATAGCATAACCGTCCCCTTTTTTACAGTAAGGTCTCTTCTGTATAGCTAATTTTCGGTAATCTTACGGCCCGGCCTTAACAACAATATCAAATGTGTAGTGTGGTTTTGAATTGGCAATTGTCAAGCAATCGACTTTTTTTCCGTTTGTTAGTTTTTTTTAGCAGGATTCGACATTCCATTTCTTTTTTAATCAACGTAGCTGATAATTCAATTAAGGATTTTTTTTATTAAACAAATTCCAATGGTAAAACTGGTTATTCTCTAGTGCTTACAGTTATTATTTAATAGCTTTTTATTTTAAGCTAACACATATTCTAGCCGTAACGTTTACTAGAGTTTTCAGAGCAATTTGTCCGCTGAATTCGCATAATCACTCACATTTCTCACTCTAAACCACCCTACGTAACCATAATTTTTTAATTAGTAATTGTTTAAAATCATCAATTAAAAATGTGGACTATGTGCTCAAAATCAGCGTGTTTGACACCTCTTCTATTTTAAACAAGCGATTCATTAAATATCTTGAGTAAAAATGAATGAAAAAATCAAAAAGAGACAAAAATAAAATATATTGCTAAATAACGAGAAAAAAATTAACTGACGTGAAATTTGTACATAACAAATCTCAAATTGTTGGTGGCGCCAATCCAAGAAGATTGAGGAAGAATCCAGAATTGGATTTTCAAAATCCAGGCGGGACCTTAGGGGGGTCGGGGAATTTGTGCGTTTTGAAACCCTTAAATCATAGAGTAACGACATACAAAAGAGGAAACCTGCCATCTTTTTAATAGTTTTTGAATTGAGAAAAAGTCCTAATAGCGTACAAAGCACCAAATAAAATTCTAAGCACAGTATAAATATATACGAGCAGTAGAAAAAGTCCTATACTCTCCATTTAATATTTTTGAAACACATCTAAAACCACACAATCTAAATCGCTCTTCATGACCTCACCTTCATGCACGCGCAATGACACATTTTTAGCGCATCACCACGAGAAATGGCGTGATATACTATCTTTATAAGTGAACAATAATTTTGTATTTATGTATTTATTTATTTTTTTCCTCGAAAAGGGCTCCATATTTTTTCGGGGAAATTTTTTCGTCATTTTTAAATACATTAGTATTGCAATGACGTTGTCACACTTGTCACACTTATCTGGAAAAAATTGAAGGATTTCCATGCATGGAAAAGTTTATATTAAATTGTTTAAAGAGCAAATTGGTAATTGCAAAAATTTTTATATACATTTTTACAAAGGATTATAACAATTCAAAAATCTTAAAAACGAAAACCAAAAGTTTGAAGCTTAATTGACGCGGATCGCCACGTCACACTATTTTCATTTCATAGTCCTTGAAAAAATTTCGAAGTTAAAAAATAACATGTCTACAAATTTTGTTATTTAAAAAAAAAAAAATCCCACGCAGCATACGTCAGTTCAGAATCACTAAGGTTATTATGTAAACTGAAAACATATTTATGGTGTCTGAGGAAAAATTTTAATATTTTAGTTCAAACATGAAAAATACCTGAACATTTTTAAATTAGTTTGATTTTTTGTTACATAAAAGTGACTCGCTACGTTGAACATAACCCTTGAACACAACCAGTTGTATAATATTAATAAGAAGGCCCTAAAATCTAAAATTTGCAATGATTACAAATGATGATTCTGTCGAGCCACTTGAACTATCAAACGTGATAGGACCGAAAAAACGCCCGCACATATTAAATTTACAATGGGTGAAAATGAACAACCTGGACGACCAATACGGGCAAGTCATGGATGTAGCTAACTTGTCTGGAACATTGAGAATCCAAAATGAAGAAGAAAGACAAATGCAGTTAGAAGATATGCAACAGCCAGTATCAAAAGATATCAAAAATGAAAATGAAGAGTAAAGACATGGACGGTTAGAAGATATGCAAAAATGAGAATATGAGCGAGTCGAAAATTACGAAAACGAGAATCTGAGCGAGTCAAAAAATGAAATGAAGAGCAAAGACCCACGCGGTTAGAAGACAAGCGATACTGAGAATCTTAGCGAGTCAAAAATCAAAAGGAAGAGCAAAGAAACGGGCCGTTAGAAGATTAAATTGCGTAAAGAGCAAAAAACTTGCATTTGCAAAAATATTTGTAAATATCTTAACAAGGGATTACAACAATTCAAAAACCATAAAAAAAAACCTTTTTGAACGCAACCAGTTATATAATGTCAGTAGGAAGGCCCGAAAAACGAAAATTTGTGGCTATTACAAATGATGATTCAATGAAATGAAATTTTAAAAAATGAAAAAATGAAATAAAAAAAAAGAAACCAAAAGTTTGAAGCTTAGTACATATCGTTGCTAAAAATCTGACTAGCTTCAATGATTAAATATCTTTGAAAAGACTGCAATAAAAAAAGATATTAAATTCTGGATAGAGCAAAAAACTGATAATTGCAAAAACATTATTACCTTTTTTAGCAAGGTATTGCAGGAATTCCAAAACCTTAAAAAAGAAAAACAAAAGCTTGAAGCTAAGTAGAAATTGCTGTTAGAAATTTGACTTGCTTTAATAATCAAATATCTTTGAACAGACCGCAGCATGAAAAGACATTAAATTGCGTAAAAAGAAAAACTGGTGATTGCCAAATTATTTGTATATATGTTAAAAAGGGATTACAACCATTCAAAAACCTTAAAAAAGGAAAAAAAGGTTGCAGGTAATTGAAAAAATATGATACCTAAATATGATACCCAAGTGGCAAATTTATATGTGAGTGAAAAAAAATTTGCTAATAGTAAATAAAATAAGGAACTGCATTGGTTTATGATGATGATGGGAGTGATTTTCAGGGTCAATGTGTTAGAGAACTAGAAAGAATGAAAAATGAGAAGATTTGTCATTGTAATGTTTCGTTTTATGACATTTTGACAAAAGGGGCAAACTTATTGGCAGTGTACATGAGGAATTAAAATGTTGTAAACGCTTTGAAATCGACAAACTATACAATAGAATTTCCACTGTATGCCACCATAATAAAAAGTCATTTTAGAAAGGGTGTGGAACGGAAAAAGTTACTTAATCTTAGCCTTGGAAGTTTATATTCTCTTTTTATTAACCTGACTGACTTACCATATGACTGCGCTGAGAAAATTTTGATCTATCTGAGTAACGAAGTCTTGGAAAACTTGGTAGTTGTTTTTAAGTCTCATTGCATCAATTAAGGAGGAATGGTGGAATTGAGTGCCTCTGACATAAACTCTTGGTTTTGGAAATTAAAAGAAGATCACAAAAGCTAATCTTATATTTTCTATCTAAACCAAGCTGTTTTAAACGCCTACAGCTGTAACTTGCATCAAAGGGACAAAATTAACACATCGTTGAATTCATTTGTATCTAGTCTATCCATTCACTGAGTCAGAATTATGACATTGCTTATACCTTTTCTTGTCGAAGGATCAAATTTTTAAAAAAAATAGAAAAATCGTCTTTTTCCCACTATTTTCAATTTATTTTCAATCTAAAATCATGTACACCAAATTTTCTAAATATGATAGGCAGATTGATAGATCCAAATCTCAGCTATTGAAGGATGTAAAAATGTCTTCTTTTGTTCATATTTTAAAGCCGTAGGAGAGAATTGAAAGATAACACACTAAATATTGCACAGGGAACATTAATCTTAATTGTAAGAATTGTAAGTTTGGGTGAGGCGATACCCAAACTCTTGTTTGTAGTTATTTTTATTCGAATCAAACTTGATTTGTATATTCAATTTAAGTTTCAATCGTTTTAAGATTTATTTATTCATTTACATTAAGATATATTGTATATTTGTTCGCATTGATTGTTTATTTAACTTCTGTTCGTTTTAAGTTTCATTTATACTTTAATAGCAAACTAATTTTTTTTCTTTTTAAGCTTGATTTTCATATTCAATATAAGCATTACTTGCTTTAAAATCTATTTATTCATTTATATTATTACTTGTTGAATGTATTTTGCTATGATTGTTTATTTAATTTCTGTTCGTTTTGGGTTTCATTTATTCTTTATTAGTAATTTCTGGTCGTTTTGAGTTTTAATTTTAACAGGTATTCATATCTCCTGAGCTTAAGTTTAAAATGGCTGTTACTTTTATTTGAAAAACTTATTTTTCGGAATTTTTTTTTTAATTATTTTTTATTCGTTTTTGATTGCAAAAAGTTTCAAGTTTTTATTGCATGGGGGGGGGGGGGGTGTGCCAAAGCAATTGTCCATATATCACAGATCATGTATTTTACTATTATTATTGGATAACTATAATTTATTTACTTTGTGTTCTTCTCATGTACATCTCCTCTTTATTAAAGTCTTTGGGGTGGGGGCGGCGTAGTTGGTTTAAAGAAGAAAAATTTAGCATAGATATTGGCAGAGGGGAAGGGTGAGGTTGGAGACTCATCAAATACGGGGCGGAACTTCATTTATCTCCTCCGTTCCCGATTTAGGAGGTTAGACAGACTCATTGGGCTGTAGAATATTGGACCGTTTGAGTTGTGGAAGACGTTAAAATACTCCAAAATACTTTATATTTTCAGTTATTGCGGGATTGATTTCATAGATTGTGGAATAAAGAGCCCCCTGGCCCATCATTTGGATGAGCCTCAACTCATAATACGCAATTTTGTATAATTGTTCCGTGTTATGTGCATACATTATTCTATTTATGTCATTTTGAGTTATACTTTTATCGTATTGCGTTCATTTTTAAGGCTTGAGATAAAAACTGAAACCTTAGCGGAGACAGTGGTGGGGGGAAGTCTCCCCCTCACATGCATAATTGAGCAGCCACAGAGAAAGTAAAACAAATGAAATTAATCTGTCTTTTAAAAATGCCTTTTTTTCAAAAGACCCGAACAAAACGTCTAAAGGAACCTGAAGTGCTATCTCTGACATTTCCGTTGATTCTTTATTCCCGTTACTTTCAGATGTAAAATTTAGAATATTATCGAATAGGTTTAGTCGTCTCCTCCCTGAATAATTCACATTTGGAAAACCCACCCCTGGGAAATACCTCCCCCTCAAAGAACATTTTTTTTTTCCTGCTTATAATTACCCCGCGTTAAATTCCACCCAGCAGAAATTTTCCAGCCGTGGAATATGTTCCCCAAACATATTCCCCTCAGATAATTTCGAATATTCATAAAAATGGAAGCTGAAATTTCTACTCAACTTTTTAGGTCAGAAGCAATGCTATAGCGTTACCTAAGTAAAGAGCCATAAGGGTTCAATGAATTAATAGTTATTTATTTTTCCAGGGGCACTTTATGTGGAAGAGGTGGTCGCATAAACTTTGGAACGGGGTTCACTGAATTACAAATTAAAATTTGTAGTGCCCTTACACCAGGGGCGGATCCAGGATTTTTTCGGGGGGGGGGGCGCAAGATAGGTTGATCCAGTAAACTTGCGTTAGGAGCAAGTTTAATTAACGCAATCTAGCGTTAATTAAGTAAATTACATTACTTTAGACTACGTTAGGGGTGGGGACATCCCCCTCGCCGCTCCCCTGGATCCGCCACTGCCTTACACTCTCTGTTTCTTTCCTTGTTAAGGAGGAGAGCAGATGCCTAATAGGTGTGTGTTAATATCAAAACATTCTAACTCTCATTGGGCCTTCAAGTAAGAAGAGAATTAGTTCAAAGGGAGGGGTGGGGAAAAATGGGCGTGGGGGGGGTATTTGCCCTTCGATCGATTTTGGCTCGCAAGAGCTGGACTAGAACTTCCAATTTCCAGTCAAATGAGCCCTCTCTGAAGTTTATACAAGAATTCCTTCCTGCCCCCGAGCCGGGGGGTTTTGTCGACGCCAGAGTTTTGTTACTTAACCTTTCAAATATTTTTAACACAATTTTTATCTGATGCATTTAGGGCGTGGAGGAGGGGGGGGGGGCTAGTTGCCCTCCAATCTCTTTTGACTCTTAAACAGTGAACAAGAACTTTCAATTTCCAATCAAATGAGCCGTCTCTAAAGTTTATACGAGTATTCCTTCCATAGAAAATGATATGAAGGATTCGGAGAATCCTTAAATTACAACCCTTGCCCTGAGGACTGTGGGGGAGTTGTCATCCTCAAAGACCTAATTTCCAGACCTTAAAACTACGTTTAATAAATTGGCTGTCTTAAAATTTTGATTGGATTTGTTTGGGGAAAAGGTGGGCGTGAGAGAGGGGTTAGTTGCCCTCAAATCACTTCCGACTATTAAAAAGAGTACTAGCCCTTTTGAATTTCCAATCGAATGAGCCTTTTTTGAAGTTTCTACGACACCTTCTATAAAAAACCTTATATGCCCCCAGGGTATAACTTACAACCCTTGCATTGAGGGTTGTGGGGGAGTTTCCTCCTCAAAAACATATTTTCTATCTGAGAATCAACTACGTTGAACAAAATACCTATCTCAAAATTTTGATTGGATGTGTTTGGGGGAATGATGGGCGTGGGGGGGGGGCAAGTTGCCCTCCCGACACTTTCGACTATTAAAAAGGGCACTATCCATTTGAATTTCCAATCGAATGAGCCCTTTTTGAAGTTTCTACGACAAAGCCTTCTACAAAAACCTTATATGCCCCCAGGGCATAACTTAAAACCCTTGCCCTAAGGGTTGTGGGGGAGTCTGCTCCTCAAAAACCCATTTTCTATGTAAAAATAAACTACGCCGAACAAAATGGCTATCTCAAAATTTTGATTGGATGTGTTTGGGGGAATGTTGGGCTTGGGAGGGGGCTAGTTGCCCTTCAATCACTTTCGACTATTAAAAAGGGCACTAGTCCTTTGAATTTCCAATCTAACGACCCTTTTTGAAGTTTCTACGACAACGCCTTCTACAAAACCTTATATGCCCCCAGGGCATAACTTAAAACCCTTGCCCTGAGAGTTGTGGGGGATTGTCCTCGTCAAAAACATATTTTCTATCTGAAAATCAACTACGCTGAACAAAATGGCTATTTCAAAATTTTTATTGTATGTGTTGGGGATAATGATGAGCGTGGGGGGAGGGGCTTTTTGGCCTCCAATCACTTTCGACTATTAAATAGGGCACTATCCCTTTGAATTTCCAATCTAATGAGCCTTTTTTGAAGTTTCTATGACAACAACTTCTATAAAAACCTTATATACCACCAGGGCATAACTTATAATCCTTGCCATGAGGGTTTCGGGGGAGTTTCCTCCTCAAAAACATATTTTCTATCTGGAAATCAACTACGCTGAACAAAATGGCTATCTCAAAATTTTGATTGGAAGTGTTTGGGGGAATGATGGGCGTGGGGAGGGGGCTAGTTGCCGTCTAATTATTTTCGACTATTAAAAAGGGTGCTAGAACTCTCGATTTCCAAATGAATGAGCCCCCTTTGAAGTTTCTACGATGAACTCTTCCATATGAAGTGCCTCTGGGAAAAAAAATTATAATAATAATAATAAAACATTGGAGCCGTATGGCCTTTACTATAGGCAACGCTACAGCGTTGCCTCTAATAACCAAATACTTTGAAAAGATTGCAGTATTAAAATACAACAAATTGTCTCAAATTATCTGCTGTTAGAAGATAAGCGACAATTAGAATCGATTAATTGAAGCCTGCCGCGTGCCGGGTCCCGGCGGTGAAGCCGTTGGGCTCCCGGTATATATATATATATATATATATATATATATATATATATATATATATATATATATATATATATATATATATATATATATATATACATATATATATATAAAGACCCCGGCGCCGCGCCGGCGGATCGACCGAACGCCGCCAACGAGAGGCCTGGTCGAACGCCGCCGAAGGCTCGTAACGCCGCCACCGGCGGCGGCGTTCGGTCGACTTTAAATTAATTTTGCGGCAAGTCTTTATTGCGCCAACCGCAAAGTCGGAGCTTTTCCTTCTCGTGTTGTTTAGTATTTCGATTTTTCTGATTAGAAATCAAGCAGGGCTTGCAGTATCCGCGAATTTTTGGGTATTTCCCCGAAAAAAAAATGGTTCTCCAGATCCCCGAAAATCACGCAATCACGGTGCCACCCCTAGCGATTTATCACCAGTGACTTTCCCTGCCAAATATTACTTTTTATACCATAATTCTTCACTACTCTCTGGTTCATTAATTTTCGTCTTTTTTGTTACTTTGCATAACAACCAGACAGATGCAATATGCAAATGCAAATATTACAATATACACAGTTCTTAATATGTTGACAAAAAAAAAAATATCGTCTTTATGAAATGAGTTTAAATAATTTCGAATGCAGTTTCCCAAATGCTTTTTCTTACATCATTCGTAGTCAAGAATTTTATTTTCAAGTTGAATAGAATTATAGAACGCATTCACTACTATACTTTTCAGCCTTCAGTTCGATTTTGAAATTGACAGCCGAAAGATTGTTTCGACAGCTATTGAGACAAAATTTAGCTATAGACTAAGCTATGTACAAGGTTAGGGAATTAAAGATCGAACCGGAAGTTACCCCAAAAATATGATTTATAAATAAATTGCAAATTATTGCTTATAGGGGGAGGGATAGGGGGCTATCATTCTCAAATGATAATACCTCATTTTTTTTTAAAGCAGGGATGCCAAAAGATAATTATTTTTTTCATTTAAAGTGGAGACAAAAGAAAATGATATCAAATTCCCTGGGAAACCATTGAAATATTTTGATAGACCCAGGGCCCCCCCATTAGGACTTGTTCATTGTCTTGTGTATTTTGAGATTTTTCACAGGCTATTGGCCTAATTTAATTTTTGTGTGTACTACCTTTTAATTAGATTCTTTGGACATTATTGAACTCCAAGGCGAAACTATGAATCAGTTTTCCAATAATTTTAGGTATATATGAATAATTTCGACCTTTTTGTTGTTGTCTTTGTACCCCTATACTCATTCCCTCAATTTTTTTTTCAAGGAACACTAAGCTGTTTAACGTTATTTTGCGTGTTCCTTTGAACCATATAGTGACCTAGTTAATTATTAAGTAATTTATTTTTCTAATGAAAGTTGAGACGGTATCCTATCAAGGTGGTATCCAGAGGAAGGGGGTTGGGAGGTATTACATTTAAATTATAATATCTCGAAATTTTTTATTGAAAGCAGGGATCCCAAAAAGTTGATTTTTTCTTTACTTAAAGCAGAGACGGCATCCTATCAAGGTGGTATCCAGAGGGGGGGGGGGGAGGGGTAGTGAGCTAACATATTTAAATGATAATACCTCAATGCTTTTTTTAAAGCAGGGGTGCCAATAAGTTAATAATTTTTTTTTTATTTAAAGAATCCAGAGGAGGGGGGGGGGAATAGGGAGCTATTATATTAAAGTAATAGTACCTTGATTTTTTTTTTTGTTGAAAGCAGGGATTCCAAAAAGTTGAAAAATTGACAAAAATTAACAAGATTTTACTGAGTTATACTTGATACAGCACTTGTATGGTTTTATTGTCCAAGAGGAAAGGGAAATGTGCGTCCAACCCGTTTTTTTCATATTGATGAAACGGGTTTACATTGAAAACATTCATTCATCAGTACCAGGCAGATTCACACTAAAACGAAATGGTGTGACGAAAGCGATATCGACATCCCCACCTAACATTGCGCTCGAGTGACAATGGCGCCCTTGGTCCTGTGCCCAAGTTACATTAAAAGGCCAGGTCATAATAAAAGCTTCCAATTTGGGAGGTTCAAGGAGGAGTCTTTGATAGTCTTATGACCTCAGGGTACTAGATGTTACAACGTTCTTACTTATCTACAGTGGTTTAAAAAAGTCGATCCCCCTCAAATGATTACAAAAATATGCACAAATATAACACATATAACATTTGGAATATTATAACACTTTTTTCAAATCTTTGAAGAAAAGTAAAAAAGGCTGAATACCCCTAACTTCGCGTGAAATTTATTTTAAAAAGATACTCTTAGGAGATTTTAATGGAAATAACCAGAGCAGAAGCTTTGAGCCTGGGTGGGGATCAGAGAGGAGTCTTTGAGTATTTAGACTATTGGTGATTTATTGTTGCGACTTTTTTGAATTTGGTTATTTTTGTGAGCATTTTGGAAATCAAAGCTTAAACTCAATAACTGATACTAAGTCTCCTAACATTTTGCTTAGATTAAAAGTGACGAACTAAGATGAAAATCTCAACATCTTCCTGGAGCTACTTCAGTCTGCTTATTATTTCATTTAATTACATTCAAAACGGATGAGCTTTTCATTTTTTACCTAAGAAAATAGCTGGCACTTCATTTTTCTTCATACCGAACAAAACATTAAGGGTTTTTTGTTTCATTGTAATTGAAATTTTCTCATGTGAAGTGTTCATCATGTATTTTTCAATTTGATAAATTTACTCATTTTAGATGCAATTTACAATTTGGTTGATATTAGGTAGTTATCATTTTATAATTTAGAATGAATCCCCAAAAGAAAAAATGAATAATATCCAAAAGAGCAGCCAAAAGCAATAAAAAAGCAGCAGTTCAGCCTTAGCCTAAATGACATATATACTAAAAAGGAGCGAAAAAAAACTTTAAAATGTATTTTTTTAAAAGTTATTATTAAAAACCAGTTTTTAATACAAAAAGGCTTTTTAGGAATCCAAAAGAGCAAAAAAAAAACAATCAATATCAAAGTCATCCATTTCAACTGTTTTAAAGGTGACAAAATAAATATAGGCAAAGAGCATTATGAAAAAATTAAGCCTCTAAGTTCAAAGTTATATTCGAAGTTTTTACCCAATTAACTGACAAATTTTGTGATACGGTATTTTAAGTTTTGTATGCAGTAACGTTCAATGAAAAAAACTACTAATTTTGATAATTGTTTATTTTAAGAATACATAGCTAATAGATACTTCAACTACTCGTATTATGCAAGAGTTCTGAAACACCACAGCCATTTCGTTTCTACCAGATTTTTACTTCTCTTGATGAATAATGAAGAAGACCAGTTTCCAGCCAGCGACTTGTGCATTTTTGAACCCATGAATAGGCTCGAATCTGTTGTAAATTTAAGCTGTGATTTGAGAAAGACTGATGAAAGAAAGACTGAAGACTGATGGCCTGTTGATTAGCGGTTATTATTGTTTTTATTTATTTTTTTACTCTTCGTATTTGGAGGAAATAAAAAGTTTGAATTGAATATACTAAATATCGACATGATTAATGACTTGAATTGAAGGAAATTTCAGGGGGGGGGGGGGGAGGCAAAATTGTAATTTGAATGTCTAAGATGAATTCTTTACAAGTCTACAGTTCACAATTCTTTCAGATGAATGTAACAAAAAAACATCATTTTTCAAAGAAAATACGAAAAAAGGGATTTTCAGTATCATTAGGGAGAGGGGGAATCCCCTAAATAACGCCAAGAGGTATTTTATTCCGTTACAAATAGCATTAACTTAACTTTGAATTATGGGCCATACAGAAATATATCCATAGATAGTTAAGACCCATTGTTGTTAGTATTGTGATGATTATGGTTAGATTCACAAAGATGCGTCGAGGCTTAGTATAAAAGAACCGATTAGTTATCCTCCCCCTCGAAAAAAAGTCCAACAAAATCGCATCAAAAGCCAATGGGAAGTTCGTCCCCTCAGGCGTAGTATATGAAGATATATAGGGCTTGTCTATTTCTTTTGTTCCAATTTTTTGAAGAGATTTCCTCGATAGTGTCAAAGTATCTCCTATTATTTTCCACAATCCACCAGCTTCTGACGAGCTTGGCAGGCAACAATGGTATGGGGTCTCTGCGTTAATCCTTGGCCCCAACTACTGTGCCTTTTATAGGCAAACAACTACCCTGATTTACTGAAGCCAACTACTGTGCCCCTATGGGCATAGGTACTACGGCCGCTGCGCCAACTACTGCGCCCCTAAGGGCATAGGTACTACGGCTGCTGCGCCAACTACTGCGCCCCTATGGGCTTAGGTACTAAGGCCGGTGCGCCAACTAATGCGCCCCTAGGGGCATAGGTACTATGGCTGGTTAGCCAACTACTGAGCCCCTATGGGCATAGGTCCTAAGGCAGCTTCGCCAACTACTGCGCCCCTATGGGCATATGTACTATGGCTGCTGCGCCAACTACTGCGCCCCTATGGGCATAGGTACTACGGCTGCTGCGCCAACTACTGCGCCCCTATGGGCATAGGTACTACGGCCGCTGCGCCAACTACTGCGCCCCTATGGGCATAGGTACTACGGCCGGTGCGCCAACTACTGCGCCCCTATGGGCATAGGTACTACGGCTGCTACGCCAACTACTGCGCCCCTATGGGCATAGGTACTACGGCTGCTGCGCCAACTACTGCGCCCCTAAGGGCATAGGTACTACGGCTGCTGCGCCAACTAATGCGCCCCTAGGGGCATAGGTACTACGGCTGCTGCGCCAACTACTGCGCCCCTATGGGCATAGGTACTACGGCTGCTGCGCCAACTACTGCGCCTTATATAAGCCAACTCATAAGTTTAACCTCCACTGAGTGGATATAAGGCTGGATTTTAAATGTATTTTATAATAAGAATAGAATTTTAATGAATTAAAAAGTGACAAGTCCGTTACCCCTTTTTTCTTATGTTTAAATAAAAAAAACAAGTTTTTTCAACCAAAAGTAAGGAGCAACATTAAAACTTAAAACAAACAGAAACTATTAAGTATATAAAGGGGATTGCCTCCTCCTCAACACCTGGCTTTTTACGCTAAAGTTTTGTAGCCTCTTATTGTTCCAATTAAACGAACTTTGTCTTTCAGGAGTCATTCTTGAAGAATTGGAACAAAATTCTTACTGTAGCGCAAATGAGCGAGGTGTTG
Organism: Artemia sp. Qi Xiang Cuo; assembly: GCF_049724085.1. Classification (NCBI taxonomy): domain Eukaryota; kingdom Metazoa; phylum Arthropoda; class Branchiopoda; order Anostraca; family Artemiidae; genus Artemia; species Artemia sp. Qi Xiang Cuo. The sequence goes on along the minus strand of NC_142809.1, from coordinate 49,363,734 downwards.
AGGAGGAGGCAACCCCCTTCATATTCATAATAATTTCTGTTCGTTTTAAGTTTTAAAGTTTCTGATCGTTCTTTTTAAATAATCCCAGGAAATCTGGCCCCTCCTCCACCGAGTAATACCCTCCCCATGGATATATCCTCTAGACAATCCTATCCCGGTGACAATTTACCCAGGTAATTACCCTTAACAACTCCACGCGTAAAATTGAGACGGAAAAGCGAAAGCAAGAAATAAAAACAATTGTGTAGGAATTCTGGCAAATTCCCCCATAATTTCCTCTGGCAATTTCACCCCCTGGAAACTTCTCACCCCATGGAAAGTTCCTCCAGAAAAAAAGTAGAAAATTCGTCTTCCCACCCTAAAATGTATGCAGGTATGCTTCCCAATAACAACTACTATGCAAAACAATGGGTAATTTTTATAACTTAAATACCTTTCCCCTGGGGCAATGGTGGGGGGGATGTCATGTTATATCCAAAGGCATAGTTATTGAGCCTTTCAACTATGATGAACAAAATGGCTATCTCAAAATTTTTAGCAGACGATTTAGGAGAAAAGGGATGGGAGAGGGGGCCTAATTGCCCTCCAATGTTTTTGGTCACTTAAAAAGGACACTAGAACTTTCAATTTCCGTTCAAATTAGCCCACTCACGATATTCTAGGACCCTTGCACTGTATATGCATTCATACAATACAATCATTCCATATCTCAATCACAGTACAAAGTCGGACCAAGATGCAAGTGCTCCGGAGAACGTAGAAAGATAAGCGACATCAAATTTTTTCATGGGTAGACAAGTCAGATTTCTCTTGAACGCGAAACTTGGCTTCACCTGTGCAACACTAAATTTTAACGAATCCAATTTGAAAGAATCTCATTCCGATACATATATAAGAATCTGTAATTAGTAGTGTAGTGTTATTATTAGATATTTTTAGAAATTACAAGTAGGTTCAGAGTCTTGAGTTGGGTTTCAAAGTCATTTTGAGAAAGTTTCTGCCAAAATACGTGTTCCAGGGTATCAGTGCCGTATCCAGAATTTTTGTTCGGGGGGGGGGGGGGTTACCTGATTTTTTCCCGTGGACTTTGCCTAACATCCTCGAGCAACATTACGTTAGCTTGAGACCGTTAGTCCGCCTTTTGCGAACGAGGACACGTCCACTAGGCATACTTTAGTATCTTTAAGGGTCATTTTTTTTTTTTTTTTTTTTTTTTTTTTTTTTTTAGTAACGCAAAAACAAGACAGGTTTTTACATACAGTTAAATACTACTACCTAATTTCATTTTTTTTTGGAGACAGCAAAAACAGTTAACGCTAAAAGAATCCAAATAGTAGAAGTAGTCTATATATTTTTTTTTTTTTTTTTTTTTTTTTTTTAGCTAAAATTAAGGGCGAATATCTATAAAGCGAAATCCAGGCGACGATTTTTCTTCCCTGCAAAAATTTCGATGACCTTGTCAGGGCAGATGTCAATGTCCCTATGGACTGCAAGGAGGGCTAAGCCACTCAATCATTCTTCTCCTGTTGAATTTCTCAGCCAGGTTTTGAGCCTTCTGAGCGTTGAGAAACTTCTTTCCGGAGTAGCAGTGCTAACAAGTAACGTCGCAAGAACAGCCAGAAGAAGAAAAACATTTGGAAAAAAGGTGGCGTTGCATGCCTGAAGCGAAGACACAGCACAAGTAGGCCTCTCTGATGCCGGAATATTCTCCAACTTGATGCACCATAGCTCAATTTCTTGCTTCAGACAGTCTGGCTCAGGAAGAATATTGCCATACAGTTCAACCAATGACTCTGGTTGTAATGTCTTAAGATCGAAAGAGACAATTTTGGTAGGAAAAACAACGTTGAGATTTTACGGCAGGTTCTGGTGAAGTACAAATTATTGTTTCGGATCAGAAATGAAGTGGTCCAGGATATGAATAAAGAGCAAAGTTCTATAGTAGTTGAGAAGGTCTGGATCGTCTGCTTGCAAAATCCTGCCACCTCTCGTCCTTGGACGAGTCATCTCCAGTCCTAAGTCGCTGGCAAAACGCTGAGCTTGTTCAAAAATAGACGTGAAAGCAGTAGCAACATTTCCTCACATTTCCTTTGTTTTTGAAAGGACAGTTTCCACGTGCCTGCATGCAGCTCCCAAATTACAGTCAACTGACTGAAGAGTCTTGCACAGTGGAAGCGGAAGGCAGAAAAGCTCTTTGACCACATGGAGACACACAACAAATTGCGACTGGTTCATTTGTGTCCAGCAACTGCGCCGCTTTTGCAGAAGTTTCTGCACTTCCGTTCTCTTCAAGAACTTCCAGGGATCACAGGATTGGTCGGTACAGCTCAAGAAAACGCACGACTGAATAGTGGTGCTCCACCCATCTTGTTTCACAGAGTCTGGTTAAAGTATGTTTCCTCGAATCCGGTAGTATTTCGTTGATCTTCTCTTTTAAATTCTGTTTCCTGAGTGGGGAAGTATGGTAAAAACTGCAGACTTGTGACAAGAAACCGAAGAAATCCTTAAACGCCAGAATAGAGCATACAGAAGAGATGACCAAGTAGAGACTGTGCGCACTACAATGGACGTAAAGCGCCTTCGGATAATTTTCATGTATAACAGCCTGGACACCCCTAAGATGCCCACTCATTACTGCTGCACCGTCATATCCCTTACCAACCATCTTGTTCAGATTAAGACCAAGGCTTTCGAGAAATCGCAGGATTGTTGAAGCCAGACCTTGCCCAGTCAAATCAGAAACTGGAGTAAAACCAAGGAAGTCCTCATGCAGGTTCCCTTTAAAAGTGTAGCGGACGCAAACAGACAGCTGCTCGATATTCGAAACGTCTGCCGTTTCATCGGCAAACACCGAAAAGCATGGACTTGCGTTTACTCTTTCCACAATAGACTGCTGAATAAGTTCCCCGGATGCAGTGATAATACCATTCTGGATTATGGGAGAAAGATATATGGCATTTCCGGCCGCAGAAAGAAGATGGTTCTTCAGAACATCGTCACCGTGTCTCGCCCTCAGTCACAGTAGTGCTCGGAAGTTGCCATATTGTGAGAAGGATCCGAGACCGAAATGGGGCCGGAATCTTTGGTACCACGAAGGGCAAGCTGTTGCCGCCCACAAAATATCACCGTCTCAATAATGGGTCGCAAGTTCTGGCAATTTTCTTGAACCTGCACTTTCCTCGCCGCGTCTAGTTGGTGCACGATATTGTCCTGCCTTTTCTCCGAGACAGAAATGAAGTTTTCAGCCGATACGATGCATTTTCTATGAAACTCTGCTTGTTGGTGAGCTGTGAAGCACTCTATTGCATCCTTCTAGTTCCTGAATGGTTTGGTGACTCGATTCCTCAAGTGCTGGTGGTAGCCTTTGCCAGCTGTATCTGACGAAAACAGAACGCAAAATCTGCAAAGAGCAGCGTCCTCAGACGGAGAGTAGGACAACCAACTGAAACGAGCGAGCCAAGTTAAATAAAACTTCAGCTTCCATTTTTCGGATACTGGAAAAATCTAGGAGATATCTGTAGTCCAAGGGCTCTTCAGCGAACGAAGTTTAGAATTTGCATCAAGACTGGATGAATTATTTACAAAACGACTGATGTCATTTGCAAACAACGACAGAGACTGGGTTGGTGCAGGTGCGTGTTGCGTCGTGGTTGGTTCCAGTGTGCGTGATTCAGAAGCTTCAACGATGGCTCCAGTGCCCTTCAGATCCATAGGTGTAGATGAATGCTCCGCAGACGTCCCGCTAACACCACTGTCAGAAACATCCCTGGTCCGCTTGGGCGTAAGAAACGACGTAATGTCACACTTCCTCTTCATGTCGAAAATCACTCTTCTCTTATCCAAGTCCGAAATTTAACTGAACTGAACTGACAATCTTGCACTCTCTTATAACATTTACCTTGAGCCCCCATTAATCCTAATTTACTATGCAAGGTCTGACCTTGCATAATAAGGCGAACATGGGGTTACCTAATTGCGTAAGCTGATCACAACCGTTTACCCACAAAATTGCAATAGGATTTATGTATGCCACAAAATACAATAGGATAACAGCGCATAATAACCCTAATTTACTATGCAGGGTCAGGTGAACCTGGGGTTACCTACAGTTACCTAATTGCGTAAGCTAATCAGAACCGTTTACCCACAAAATGCAATAGGATTTAGTGTGGGAGCATATTTTTTTCTGGTAAGGTTTTGTCTTTACAGGTATTTGTTAGACTAATTTCGAATCGGTCAAAAATTTCGGGGGGGGGGGAGGTTCAAACCGGGTAACCCCCTGGATACGGCCTTGCAGGGTATTATACACTGAATTGTTGATGGAAGAGGATATGGGCGGAGCTTTTATACGCACCAAGACTGTAGTAGCCGACTATTACTGAGTTTTGATTATACTGAATATAATTTACATACATTGGACCACCGGGTCGGTACGATCAGGCATGGGAAAAAAAACAAAACAAATAAACACGCATCCGTGATATTTCTTCGGGCAAAAATACAAAATTCCAGATTTTTGCAGACAGAAGCTTGAAAACTCTACAATAGAGTTCTCTGACACGCTCATTCTGATAGTGGGATTTTCATTGAGAGTCTATGACTTTTAGGGAGTATTTTCCTCTTTTTGGAAATAAGGCAACTTTTCTTAGGCTCGTAACCTTTGATGGGTAAGACTAAAATTAATGAAACTTACTAATTTTAAATCAGCATAAATATCCAATTTTGTTTATATATCTTTTGGTATCAAAATTCCGTGTTTTAGAGTTTCGGTTAGTATTTAGGCGGCTCCATACTTACAGTTCATCCGCACACCCCGGACTGTTTGACATGCGCTTGGATAAAGTAAACTGGCTTAAACTTTCAAAAAAATATATTAAAAAAAAAGAAAATTGGGAATTCATTTTAATCAGGAATTCGGTTTACATTATCATAAGTGTCCTTCACTAAGTGGATATGATACTGGATTTTAAATGTATTTTATAATAAGAATATAATTTAAATGAATCAAAAAGTGACAAGTCTGCTACCCCTTTTTTCTGATGACACACGCTTGGATAAAGTAAACCGGTTTACATTATGATAAGTTTAACCGTCACAGAGGGGATATAAGAATAGAATTTAGATGTATTTTATAATAAGAATACAATTTTTATGAATCAAAAAGTAACAATCCTGCTACTTTTTTTTCTTATGACAAGCGCCTGGATAAATTAAACGGGTTTAAACTTGCAAAAATATATCTTAAGAGAAAAGAAAAACAGGAATCCATTTTAATCTGAAATTCTTTTTAATTAAGAGTTAAACAATAAAAATAAAGCATACTCATAAAGTACTAAGGAGAGTGAACATGAAACCTGAATACATTGGGCCTAGGGAGGGGAAGTGCATTCTAAAATACGTTTGGCCATTTTATACGGATATTGGAACTCTGCTTGGCCCTGTTACACGAATATTGGCACTCTGTTTGGCCCTGTTATAGTGAAATTGCTGATTTGTTGCTTTGTATTCGTTTTTGCCAGTGCAGCTTAAACATTTTTCCGAAGGAAACGCCAGGATAGACAAAACTTCTTAGTTCATTGTATTCAGAGAATTTCAATTTATTCGAATTTCAGATTTACTTCCAGTTTAACTGCCTCTCAGTTACCCACCACCTCCTAGTTCCTAGATATAACCCTATTCAAAACACTGAGTTTGCTGATTTGTTGTTTTGGAATGGTTTTTCACTTATTTCGGTAACAGCGCAGTTTAAACATTTTTCTGAAGGAAACACAACAATAGAAAAAATTCTTACTTCATTAAATTCAGAGCATTTGAATTCATTATATTTTTAGAGTTACTTCGAGTTTAACTGCCTCTCAGTCACCCACCGCCTCCTATTTCCTAGATATAGCTCTAAGCCAATCACTTAGTTTGCTGATTTGTTCTTTTTTACTGTTTTTGCGCTTGTTTTGGTATCAGTACAACTGAAGAATTTTTCTGAAGGAAACGCAATGATAGAAACGCTTCTTACTTCATTAGATTCAGATATGACTGCCTAATTATCAGACATTTTTCGTATTTTGTGCTTTCAGTTAGGTTCGTTAAGGTTTGCTTAGCTTGGCCCGTAACGCTAAGTGAACCGAAGCGAACCTAATTTGAAAGCAATTACCAAAAAAAGTGCGGCTGTAGATTGGCTGCTGGTACCTGGGGCGCAGTTGTAGCTTGGCAGCAAGTATCCGGGTAGTAGTAGGTACTCTTGCGCGGTTGTATGTTAGTTGCTGGTACAAAAGCAACGGCAATTCCGTCTCTTATTTGGAAAACTCAGAACCGAAGTTGAACTTTTTTCTCTTCTTTTGGCAGAAAATCAGAATAGAGGTGTAATTTTTTTTCTCTTAATTGGAAAATTCAGAACAAAATTTGAAATTTTTTTCTCTTTTTTTGGGGAAAATTCAAAACATAAGTGTAACGCTTATTTCTTCAATGGAAAAATTCAGGACAGAAGTGTAACTTTTTTCTCTTCTTTGGAAAAATTCAGAAACGAAGTGCAACTTTTTCCTCTTCTGTGGAAAAATTCAGAACAGAACTTGAACTTTTTTCTTTTATTTCGGAAAAAGCATCAGAATAGAAGTGTAACTTTTTTCCTCTTATTTGGAAGAAGTATAAACAGAATTTGAACTCTTTTCTCTTCTTTTTGAAAAAGTAGAGAACTGAAGTATATCTTTTTTCCTTCTATGAAAATTCAGAACAAAAGTTTTTTCTTCTGTTCCAGAATCCAGAACAGAACTTGAACTTTTTTTTCTCTGTTTTGGGAAAAAATCAGAACAGAAGTAGAACTTTTTTCTCTTTAAGGGAAAAAATCAGAAAAGAACTTAAACTTTTTTCCGTTCTTTGGGAAAATTCATGACAAAGAGTAACTTTTTCTCTTCATCAGAGGCAACGCTATAGCGTTGCCTATATTAAAGGCCATACGGCTTCAATGTTTTATTATTATTTTTTTTTTTTTAATTCCCAAAGGCACTTCATATGGAAGGGGTCGTCATAGAAACTTCAAAGGGGGTTAATTCGAATGGAAATCGAGAGTTATAGTGCCCTTCTTAAGGGTCAAAAGTGATTTGAGGGCAACTAGCCCCCCCACGCCCATCATTCCCTCTAACAAATCCACTCAAAATATTCAAAGGGGCATATAAGGCTTTTATAGAAAGCGTTGTCGTAGAAACTTCAAAAAGGACTCATTCGATAGGAATTTCAAAGGGCTACTGCCCTTTTTAATTGTCAAAAGTGGTTGGAGTGCAACTAGCCCCCTCCACAGCCATCATTCCTCCAAACACATCCGATCAAAATTTTGAGATAGCCATATTGTTCAGCGTAATTGATTTCCAGATAGAAAATATGTTTTTGATGAGGACAGTCCCCCACAGCCCCCAAAACAAGGGTTGTAAGTTATGCCCTGGGGACATATAAGGTTTTTATAGAAAGTGTTGTTGTAGAAACTTCAAAAAGGACTGATTCGATTGGAAATTCAAAGGGCTACTGCTCTTTTTAATAGTCAAAAGTGATTGGAGTGCAACTAGCCCCCCCACGCCCATTAGTCCCCCAAACACATCCAATACAAATTTTGAGACAGCCATTTTGTTCAGCGTAGTTGATTGCGTATGTTTCTGAGGAGGACACTCCTCCACAACCCTCAGGGCAAAGGTTTTAAGTTATGCCCTGGGTGCGTATAAGGTTTTTATAGAAGGCGTTGTCGCAGAAACTTCAAAAAAGTCTAATTCGATTAGTATTCAAAGGGTTAGTGCCCTTTTTAATAGTCGAATGTGATAGGAAGGCAACTAACTCCCATGTCACGCTCACCTTTTCCCCAAACACATCCAATAAAAATTTTGAGATAGCCATTTATTCAAAGTAGTTTTAAGTTCTGGAAATTAGGTCTTTGAGGATGACATCCTCCCCACAGCCATCAGGGCAAGGGTTGTAAGTTATGCCCTGGCGGGATATAAGGTTTTGTATAGACAGCATTATCGTAGAAACTTCAGAAAGGGCACATTGTAATGGAAATTTAAATGGCTAGTTTTCTTTTTAATATTCGAAAGTGATTCTAAGGCAATTGACATCCCTTCCACGCCCACCATTTGCCCAAGTCCATCCAATCAAAATTTTGATATAGCCATTTTCTTCAACGTAGGTGAAAGTTCTGGAAATTATATGTTTGAGCAGGACACTCCCCTCACTGTATTCAGGGGCAAGGGTTATAAGTTATGTCCTGGGGGCATATATGGATCTTATGAAAGGAATGCTCGTATAAACTTCAGAGAGGGCTCATTTGATTGGAAACTGAAAGTTCTAGGTAACTTTTTAAGCGTCAAAAGATATTGGAGGGTAACAATTTTGCCCCCCAATCACTTTTTTTCAACATTCATCCAATAAACATTTTATTAGATATATTTTTTTAAAATTAGTTCAAAGATCATATAACTAAAAATCCGGTGTCGACAGCACCCCCCAGGGCCCGGGGGCAGGCGTTGTAAGTTATGCCCCGGGGGCATATATGGGTCTTATGGAAGGGGTATTCGTGTTAACTTTAAATAGGACTAATTTGATTGGAAATTGAAATTTCTAGTTTACTTTTTAAGAGTCAAAAGATATTGGAGGGCACCTAGCACCCCCCCCCCTCCACGCCCTTTTTTCCTCAAACCCATCCAATAAGAACTTTGGGATGTTTTTTTAATAGTTCAAAGACCATATAAAAAAAAATTCGGTGTCGACACAACCCCCCTGGGCCCGGGGGCAGGTGTTGTAAGCTATACCCTGGGGATATATATAATTCTTATTGAAGGGAAGCTCGTAAAAACTTCAGAGATTGCTCATTTGATTGGAAATTAAAGGTTCTGGTTCAGTTTTTTAGAGTCAAAAGAGATTGGAGGGCAACTAGAATGGAAGGCAGCTAGCCTCCCCTCAGACTCCATTTATTTTTTCCAAGGAGGCACTTCATATGGAAGTGGTCATCGTATAAACTTCAAAGGGGGCTCTGTCGATTGGAAATCGAGAGTTCTAGTTCCCTTTTTACGAGTCAAAAGTGACCGGAGGGCAACTGGACCCCCAAGCCCTTGTCCCCCAAATACATTTGATAATAAAATTTGAGGTAGCCATTTTGTTAAATATAGTTCAAAGATCATATAACAAAAACTTCCTTACGTATGGCCATTTCGTTAAAAATAGTTCAAAGGTCAGATAAGAAGTACTCCTGTGTCAACAGCCCCCCCCAGGACCTGGGGCAGGCATTGCAAGTATTGCTCTGGGGGCATACATGGTTCTTATGGAAGGTATGCTCGTATAAACTTCGGAGGGCTCTTATGGTTGGAAATTGAAAGTTTTTGTTCATTTTTTAAGAGTCAAAAGAGTTCGGAGGGCAGCTAGCCCCCCTCTCCATGCCCTATTTTCCTCAAACCCATCCGATAAGAATTTTGAGAGAACCATTTTTTTTCAAAATAGTTCAAAGGTCAGATTACAAAAAATATGGTGTCGACACATCTCCTCAGGGCCCGGGGGCAGGCATTGTAAGCTAAGTCCTGGGTCCGTATGTGGTTCTTATGAAAGGGATGCTCGTGTAAACTTCAGATAGGGTTCATTTGAATGCAAATTAAAAATTTTAGTTCATTTTTTTCAGAGTAAAAAAAGATGGATAAACCCATCGGATAAAATTTGAAGTGACCATGTTGTTACAAATAGTTCAACCATCAGACATTAAAACTCTACTGTCGACACAGCCCCCCAGGTCCCAGGGGCAGGCATTGTAAGTTATACTCTAGGGATATATATGGTTCTTATAGAAGGGTTACTTGTATAAACTTCAGTTAGGGCTTATTTGATTGAAAATAGAAAGTTCTAGTTCCCTTTTAAAGAGTCAAAAGAGACTGAAGCTTAACGAAGCCAAGGACTTTTTTCCCACACCCATGCGATAAAAATATTGAGATAGCAATTTTGTTAAAAATAGTCTAAACATCAGATAATAAATACTCCGAGGTTAACGCAAACCCATTTTTTCGCTTTGATATTATTACTTTGATACCAGTTTTGATACTTTGATAAATATTTGATTTTTTATAGTCTGATTTGGAAATAAGAAATTTTTAAAAACTTGAAATTTGTCGCAATCAAAAACGAATAAAAATTAATTATTAATAGTTTAAAAAAAAACTTTCCGATAAATTAGTTTTTCAAAGAAAAGTAAAGGCCACTTTAAACTTAAGCTCAGCATATACAAATACCTTTTAAAATTCAAACTCAAAACGACCAGAAATTACTATTAAAGTATAAATGAAACCCAAAACGAACGAAAATTAAATCAACGACCATAGCAAAAACATGCACCAAGTAATAATATAAATGAATAAATAGATCTTAAAGCGAGCAATGCTTATATTGAATTTGAAAATCAAACTAAGAACGAAAAAAAAATTCCTTGATATATATTGAAATATAAATGAAACTTAAAATGAACAGAAGTTAAATAAACAATCAATACAAACAAACATACAATAGATGTTATTGTAAATTAACAAATAAATCTTAAAACGAGTGAAACTTAAATTGACTATGCAAATTAGGCTTGAAACGAACAAAAATCACTACAAACAAGATTTTGGCATGACCTCCTCCTCTCACTGTAAGTGTCTAAAACCTACTACGTCATTGGCACTTTACTGAAAACTATATGCGTCCTGAACAGTCTTGGAAAGTATAAACAACATAAAATTGAATATTTGATGTATAATGATATTAATTGTTGAAAGATCTATCAGTTCAAGAATTTATTTTACTGTAACTGTATTTTTGTTATCAATGCTATAAGAACTGGAAAAGAAAATATTTGTGATATCATTCGTATTCAGTTAAGCGTCAATGACGCAGTAGGCTTTTGGTTTTTATTTACAGTTAGGAAAGGAGGCAGTATCCAAGCACTTGTTTATAGTGAAACTATATTCGTCTTTAACAACTTTAAAAACAGATAATAAATTAAACTGAATATGTGAAGTATAATGATATTAATTGCTGAAAGCTCATCAGTTTAAAATGTTAATATAATTTTAATGTTTATTTTCAATGTTAAGTACAAAAGAAAATATTTGTCATAAAATTGGTTTTCAGTTAAAGCCAATTTAAACCAATTTAAATTGGTTTTTTAATTAAAGAACAAACAATTTCTCAAATGTCTTTTCAAAGATATTCGATTTTTGAAGCAAGTCTGATTTCTAACACCGATTGTCTACTAAGCTTCAAACTTTCGAAAATTCACACTTTCAGACCTTTGGCAGTGTTTCGGGTTTCACACTTTTGGCAATATTTATACGCTTATATCTTATATCGACAAGAAATTTTTATTTATTTTTGTTCTCAGTTAAAGATCGCTAAAGCTATTATGTAAACTACAAAAATATATGTGGTATCCGAGGAATAATTTGAATCTTTCAATTCAAACTAGAAAAATACCTTAAAATTATAAAATTAGTTTATTTTACACTATCAAACAGTTCGTGGTAACAAACTGCATAGTAAGAGTGACTCGTCTCAATAGTAACCAAAACTCTAAAAAACAGAATTTTAATACCAATAGATACATCAAAAGAATCGGATTTTAATGCTGATCTTACCAATCAAAAGTTTAGTCTTACCCAACAAAAGTGACGAGGCTGAGAAAATTTGCCTTATTTTCGAAAAAAGGGAAAAATACCCCCTAGAAGTCATAGAATCTTAATGAAAATCGCGCCATCAGATGCAGTTCAATTCAATTTATTCAAATAAAAATGAAACATAACACCAATAATAATAAGGATCCTGGAAGCGAACTTGTTGAGGACCATAACAACAAAAAATTGAAAATGAAGAAGAGAGAGAAAAAAGAAAGAAAAAAGAAAGAGAAAACACGGGTAAATTAAAACAAATTGAATAAAAATTTAGAGAATTATAATATCAAAGTTTAATAACATTGTTATACAGCGTGCGAAAACTTGGGGATAGCTCGATACTGGATGGTATTATGTTCCATTGAAGTATAGATTTGTAAATGGATCGCTGGGCGGAGCTAGAGACACACTTGGGGAAAATAAAAGAATGGTTGGATGAACGGAGACAGAGGCCTTCAGAATTATTATAATTAAAATAAGATAATAATTGGGGAGGAAGATTTTCGTGGTAAGCGGATTATGCAAGGGATAGATTTAATTTTTTACTGATTTATTCAAAAGGGATTGTACCAAAATTGAAGCACAAGTCCTGGGTAGGATATAGTCGGGGCAGCCGAAAAACTGCTTTAATGGCACGGTTTTGGGCAGATTTTAATTTATTGGTAACTGAAGGATAGGTGTTGCCCCAAATAGATCCGCAATATGAGATATATGGGTAAATAAGAGAGTAATAAAGGGTGACAAGGATATCAGGAGGAAGAAAATTATTCACACGATTAATCATACCCACCTGTCACAAGATTATGAATCTTATGTAGGAACATGTGTTGCAAATGATAGGGAGGAGTCTATGTGGACACCAAGAAACTTGGCAACTTTGACCTGCGGGAGGAGATTGATGGCATATTTTAGGCCAAGTGCTTGCTGAGCTTCATTTTTTTTGTAAGGTGTTCAATATAATACAACCTGGCTTTTCTTGCTGTTAATGGTCATGCAGTTAACGAGACACCACTCCAGTACCCTATTCAGAAGGGTTTGAGTAGAGGTGACGACGGATGGTAAATTGGGGCTGGTGATGAAAAAGTTGCTATCGTCAGCAAAAAGTACTGGGTGCACTATAAAGGAGAAAAAGTATTGGACCACGAACAAAGCCCTGCGGGACGCCCCTCCTGACAGGTAGGAGATTCGAAGTCATGCCGCCCAGACTCACACTCTGTTCTCTACCAGAGAGATAAGAGCCGGACCATGAGAAAGGAAATCCACGAATCCCTATATTCTTGAGTTTACTTAATAAAACTCTGTTATCAACCATGTCAAAGGCCTTAGAAAAATCCAGAAATAAGCCCATAACAGTATTTTTAAAGTCAAGTTGGGAACGTATAAGCTTTGTGGCGTCGATTAATGCATGAGCAGTTGAAAATTTGGAACGAAAGTCATATTGATGAGAAGAAATCAACGTACATGAAGGATTAATCCCAAACAAAAAGGGAGAAAGACGTCGGAAGATAATTCTCTCGAGCACTTTGGATATAACTGGGAGAAGTGAGAATGGACGATAATCACTTATATCAGACGGATCGCCTTTTTTATGAATCGGATAACCATTGCTGATTTAAATATTTCTAGGAAGACTCCATTGATCATAGACAGGTTTGCTATGTGCACAATGGGTTCACAAACATAGGAAGATGCGGTCCTAAGTAGCTTATTGTTTATACCAAAGAAGTCAGGTGTACTACTATTAGAGAGAGATTTGATAACTTGAAGCACCTTTTTACTATCAGTTGGAGAGAAAAATAAGGATCTGGGATTCTTGCTAGGGTGTGCTGACTCGGAGGGGGAACAGGAGTTGGCATTTGGAATACTGGTGAAATAATTATTAAAAGCATCTGGTACTGAAATTGGGTCAATTAATTGCCACTGATTTCCTTAAGGTTAATAGGTATAGATCTTGAATTCCTTTTCCTTGAAGGAATTTCGTTTATTGTGAACGAAATTTTTTGCAAGTTCCCTTTGCAGTGAGAGATTTTTGAATAATAATAATAACAATTTTTTTTGCTTCCCGGACGAATTTGGTATATAAGTTTTTGTATCTTTTATAATTAGTTAGGTCAATAACGCAACTGGTTTTGCAAGCTAACTTATATAGGTCATTTTTACGGTATGAAGAGATTATCAGGCTATTGGACATCCAGGGGCGTATATGGGTAGTTTTTCGGTTTGATTTACGGACTGGAAAGGATGAACTGAAAATATCACTCAGTCCCTGTTTAAAACCATTTGTGGCTGAATTAGCATCCTGACAATGCAAAACCTTGGACCAGTCAAAGGATTTCAAAAGATCCGTGAACCGGTTCATATTCACAGAATTAAATATTCTATTAGACGTAGGGGTATTAGTTCTAGAGGGTTGAGTAGTTGGTAGGGAGGGTAGGGAGAGATAGATTGGAAAGTGGTCTGACAGGTCAGAACAGGTCTGACAGGAAAGTGAGATAGATTGGAATTGGACAGGTCAGAGAATATTATTTTGGAGGACAGGTGGTTTCCCAGGGAAGAGGATACAAAAATTTTATCAAATACAGTAGCGGTAGACCTCATAGAATCAACTGTAGTCGGAAAAAGGATTGTTGGAACCATGATATTCTGCATATACGGGATCTTTTTTTCTTTTTGTTCTTTTCCTCAGGAAGCGGGGCACTAGAAAATCGTAAAGAGCTGTTTAATAGCTAATTTTAAGGGAAATTACACTAAGGAACGAACTGTATCCCATAGTAACTGAAGTAATAAGAGGAATCATTATATAGATAGTTATTTTAATTATATTCGTTAAGAAATTACCACAAGTAAAAATGTCCCATACCGGGAATCGAACTCCAGCCACTAAACCCTTTAGGATATATTAAAATATCTGGTTAATGACGTTTATGTTAAAGAACAAACTCTTGTTTTAGTAGCTGCCTGATTCTTTGAGGATCGTCTCTCACTATTCCTAAGAAGAAAAAGCCGTAGTATTTTCCCTGTTTTCACATTAAGGAAAGAACTGTTGCCCATAGTAAATAAATCATTAAAAGGAGTCATTATATAGATGATGATGCAACTAATTTTTATCTTTAGAAATGATAGAATAACATAAATATATTTTAATTATATTTCTTAAGAAATCATCATAAGTAAAAATGTCCCATATCGGGAATCGAACTCAAGCCAACTAGGTGAGAGCCAGCTATCCTAACGACTAGACAATGTAGGATATATTAGAATATCGAATTAATGAAGTTTATGTTAAAGAACAGATTATGGACTTATTTAGCTGCTTGATTCTTTGAGAATAGTCTCTTACTGTCCCAAAAATGAAAAAACCGTATGCTTTTTTCTGTTTATAATCAGGTTTCTCTACAAGT
This sequence comes from Artemia sp. Qi Xiang Cuo, assembly GCF_049724085.1. NCBI lineage: Eukaryota > Metazoa > Arthropoda > Branchiopoda > Anostraca > Artemiidae > Artemia > Artemia sp. Qi Xiang Cuo. Next base: position 49,348,673 of record NC_142809.1, on the reverse strand, counting down.
GATATACATCCGGGTTGCATCGGTATTACTTGTAGTAAATGCAAATTTTCACTTTTTGGGCCTTCCTATTGACATTATACAACTGGTTGTTCTCACGACAAAAAATCCAACTAATTTAAAAATTTCCGGACTTTTTCATATTTGTTACAGTAAGGACCGAAGTCTATCTCATAGTAAGTGGTGCAATAGGGAAAATAAAATTGGAATAGGCAAGTAAGAGAGGACCTGGTTATAACCTCTTACTATGACGCTACTGATGAATATTCTAAATCCGGGTTACAGTGGTAGCTAGCAACTTAGTAAGAGACGATCACGCTCCATAGTAAAAACTAAAATAACCCATAACTCCTAAAAATAGAGTCAGATCAAAACAAGAATTACACTATTAGAACCACCTTGTCCGAAACCCCTGTATAGAAAACTTATCGTCTCTTGGCTTGAACAACAAGAAAATTATATTTGGCTTGAAAATCAAGAAAAGCGGCTGCAACCACGGTATTCTGCTTATACAGCATCTTTATTCCTTTTATTACTTAACAATCAAACAAAATACGAAACATGGGTGAAAACTATGCAGTCGTATCTGAATCTTATGAAGTAACAAGCTTTTTTCTATCATTGTGTTTCCTCCAGAAAAATGTTTAAACTGCACTGTTACCGAAATAAGTGCAAAAACCACTATATAGCAACAAATCAGCAAACTCAGTGTTTGGCATAGGGCTATATCTAGGAACTAGGAGGTGGTGGGTGACTGAGAAGCAGTTAAACTGGAAGTAACTCGAAAAATCTGATAAATTGAATTTTTCTGAATCTAATGAAGCAAGAAGTTTTTTTCTTTAATTGTGTTTCCTTCACAAAAACGTTGGAACTGCACTGTTACCGAAAAAAGTGCAAAAATTAGTACATAACAACAGATCAGAAAACTTAGTGTTTGGCATAGGGCTATATCTAGGAACTAGGAGGTGGTGGGTGACTGAGAAGCAGTTAAACTGAAAGTAACTCTGACAACCTAATAAATGGAAATTTTGTGAATCTAATGAAGTAATAAGTTTTTTCTATCATTGTGTTTCCTTCATAAAAATGCATAAAATGCACTGTTACTGAAATAAGTGCAAAAACGAGTAAAAAACAACAAATCAGCAAACTCATTATAACAGGGCCAAACAGGGCGCCAATATCCTTAACACAGGGCCAAGCAGAGAGCTAATATCCCTATAAAACGGCCAAGCATATTTTAGGAAACTCTGCCCACTCCCTAGGCCTAAAGCAATCGGGTTTCATGTTCACTGTCCTTGTAACTTAATAAGTGTCCTTTATTTTTATTGTGTAACTCCAAATTAAAAAGGATTCCTGATTAAAATGAATTCCTGATTTTCTTTTTTTAGGGTATATTTATGCGAGTTTAAACCTGTTTACTTTATCCAGGCGCTTGTCATAAGAAAAAGGGGTAGCAGACTGGTCACTTTTTGATTCATTAAAATTTTATTCTTATCATAAAATACATTTAGAATCAAGCCTTATATCCACTCAGTGAAGGTTAAACTTATGATAATGTAAACCGGTTTACTTTATCCAAGTGTGTGTCATGAGAAAAAAGGGGTAGCAGACTTGTCACTTTTTGATGCATTAAAATTATATTCTTTTATGCAATACATTTTAAAACCCAGACTTATTCCAGTCAGTGAAGATTAAACTTATGAGTTGGCTTATGTAAGGCGCAGAAGTTGGCTTATGCAAGGTGCAGTAGTTGGCGCAGCGCCCGTAGTGCCTATGACCATAGATGTGCAGTAGTTGGCTTATGTAAATCAGGGGAGTAGTTGAATTATGTAAATCAGGGCAGTAGTTGGCTTGTGTAAATCAGGGCAGTAGTTGGCTTATGTAAATCAGGGCAGTAGTTGACCTGTGGAAGGCGCAGCAGTTGGGGCTGCGGTTTAACGTAGATACCCCATACTACTGGCAACATTCGTCCCTCAAAAGAGAAGAAAGTCAGTCACCACTGACCAGAAATTAGCACCAAGTGGTACTTGGTCCTCTGAACCATACTAGCAAGAAAACTTCTAAATATACCCCCCCAATATATTTTTAAAAAATAAGTTTTGCCCCCCCCCGTCCTATTCGATTTTGAATCACGTTAAATGTTACCTGACCGTTTGAACTTACCTCTGCAGTCATTAATAAGGACCCTGGAGCAGTTTATTCTACTAAATGAAGCAATTTCTTCTAGACAGAGCATATGCTTGCTGGTTCAATTTTTCATAGGAGTGACAAAGCCCTTTTTGTTTTTATTCATTTCATTTCAATTTATTTGAAATAACCGAGGAAAGAAATGTTTCAGATGTGGCTAGTCACTTAGCGCTTACGAGACTATGCAGCTGAAACAAACAAGGAGCACCATATTAACATAATTAAATTGTCACTTAACTTATTAAAAGTGTTCGAGGCACAAGTTGTACTATTTTAGTACATATTAGAGGATATTGTACTAATGAATATGTAGGTCTTTCCCGTATTCTTTTTTCCTGGCTTGCTAGAATTATAATAATTTCACTAAACGTTTGAGAAAGGGTTCTCCGAGAACAGTGGCATAATTTCATCGAAATACTGGGGTGGGGTGAGGGCAAAATTGGAACCAATTTTCCCTAATCAAGAAAAATGATAGGGAAAACTGAAAAATGAGCCGTATAGTACTGTGAAGGCAAAAATATATTAAAGAAAACTGACCCATATTTGTGGATGCTTGAATTATACAGGCTTACCTTAGTTTAGACAAGCTTTGGACAAACTAAAATTAAGTTGGGGGGGGGGTTAAACTGGAGTCTAGGGTTCTAGGAGTCTGGAGTCTAGGGTTTTAATGTTGCCCCTTTTTACCATAGGAACTTACCCCCCCCCCCGTTCGAGAACTGAATATTTGCCCTATTAAAAACAAGCGCAATAATCATCAATTACTGTAGGAATAATCTGATGCACATTCGAGAGATTTAATTTCAGGTCAAGGGAACAATACAGATAAAAATGGTTAGAAAGTGCCTAAAAATAGGTAAACTTAATGAAACTTGTCGAAAATTATGTAACAAATAGAAAAGAACTATGATTTTCACTGACAGTCAATACGCAGAGCCTCTGTCTTGTCTACATTTGCTGGATATATCAGAAAGATATTCTTCCAAGGAAAGGAAAGATTTGGTCATTAGTAGGTTAGTTCGTGACTAGAGACTTTCCACCTATTTGAGTTTAGTCAGGAAATGGCTTACTCTTTTTAGCATGGGTAAATGATCTATATCCAAAAATTGTAGAGCGTGAGAATATCTAAATTCTACGGATTAGTTTTCCCTTCGCTGTATTTTCTTTTGTTCTATGTAAGACTTGTGTACATTGAAACGTTTTTAGCACCGGAAAGGATTGCATACTATACAGGGGCGTATATAGTATTCCACTTCAAAGGGGGTCCAGCAAAATTCCTGTTCTACAAGAACTAAATAATTCCAAGAAACGAGTTGTTTTGACTAAGATAGCAATTGACAAAGTAATAGGCTATGTAAGAATATCTTGGCCGTATAGGCAATAGTCATTCTAGACAATTAAAAAAAAAAAAAAAAAAAAAAAAAAAAAAAAAAAAAAAAAAACATGCGTGAGTTATTTGTCCAGGGAGGGAAAAGATTTTTGGAGTGAGATCAAAGGAGTAAAAAAGGCATACAGGCAAAAAAAGACTGTCATGGCATGGTTTTAAATATGCAATTTAAACTAACTTTAATTCATGCGATAGTCCTCTGCCTAGTTTGTGTGTGTGTGTGTGTTTTTTTTAGGTGGATGAATGTATTTTGTTTTCTTCTCTTCTGTTGAGTCTTAAAATTGGGAATTCCCACAAATGTTTTTTTTCTTATGTATTTGCTTCATTTTTGTTTTTCCCCTGTTTTTCTCCTGGCCATAAAGCCTTACGGGGGTAACTATGTTGAAGTTTATTTTTTGTTATGAATATGTAGATTGAATAAACTGAGGGATTAATTGATTGATTGATTGCATATAAATGTAATAGAAATATACAGGAACATTTATGAAGGGCATGGTGAATCTTGGCGGGGGGGGGTGCATCCTGTATCCCTCAAAAATTTGTGATTCTGTGCAGGGGCGTCAATTTACAAAAATACACGGGGAGGGGAAATTATGCCGTTATTTCAATTTTTGTCACAGAATAACAAATAGTAGCAATTTTCGAAGAAATTACCAAAAAAAGTGTTTTTTTTTTAATCCAGGAGGGCGGTGGCCTCAATAGGAACCACATATAATTAAAAAAAATGACTAGCAAATGAAAACTACACAGCAAAAGTGAGAATCAAAATAAAAGAACCGTAACATCATTCTGTTATTTTAACAAACTAAAATGGGTGATAAAATTGACAAGGCCTATGTGCCATATATAACAAAATATTCTGTGCATAAGTGTGTACTGGATACCCCCCTCCCTCAGTAAAGAAAAAAAAACAGAAAAAAGCGGAAAAAGATACTCCACGGAATGTCAGATAAGAACTGAATACAAAAAGTCATATGTATTACTTCGGCTATGGCCAACCAACTTCGAAAAGAGCCTTTATTCTTTGGAATCATTTTGCATTTGTATGGTGGACAAGTTGAAGAAAAAATAAAGTCTAAAAATAGGGCCATCCGAGGTGAGCGGTTAACACACTGGAATTGAAATCCTGAGAACAGGGGTTCGATTCATGATACCACTAGTTATTTGGTTTGGAACGGGGGTCAATGGTGTGACTCCAAAGCTCAGCCAGAGCCAACCCAGCTCTAAATGGGTACCTGGAGAAATCCAGGAGAAAAGCACGTGAATCGTCAAAGGATTTGCCCCCAACCGCGCATTGCTCTCCCAGCCGAAGGCAGTGAACCAGGAGATCGGTACAATTTAGGGATGATGGATGAAAGACTGCTAAAAATTGTGCTTCACGGCACAAAGTAAACAGTGCTTCCGCGGTACTTTTTCACAAGCTTGGCTTTTGGTGTGATGCTGATTATTTTTTTTTATATTTGTAATAAAATCATAGGATAAGATAAGATATATTCATAATAAAATATACATACAATATTGCATTTTACTATTCCCCCAAACCCTTATTAGCCTGTAAAGAAGGGGAAGGCAAACGATTCACTTACTCAGAGAAGAAAAGAATAAAAAACTAAAATAATCATTTACTCACAGAGAGAAGAGCAAAAAGAAGAAGAAGAAGAATATATATATATATATATATATATATATATATATATATATATATATATATATATATATATATATATATATATATATATATATATATATATATATATATATATATATATATATATATATATATATATATATATATATATATATATATATATATATATATATATATATATATATATATATATATATATATATATAATTCGTAAGTTACGTATATTTATTACTAATAAAAACGTTCGTAAATAAAACTCAACAAGTTTCGAGAGAGCCATTTAACCAAATAAAAGTAAAATGAATGCGAAAATTTTGCTTTAATTATTCATGTACGGTGAGTCAAAATAAAAACCTGCATTAATTCAAAAACGTTCAAAAATTAAATAAAAAACAAGTTTTTTTTAACTGAAAGTAAGGAGCAACATTAAAACTTAAAACGAAGAGAAATTATTCCGTATATGAAAGGGGCTGTCCCCTCCTCAGCGCCTCGCTCTTTACGCTAGAGTTTGACTTTCTCACAACTCTGTCGCTCCTTACTTTCAGTTAAAAAAACTTGTTTTTTTATTTAATCAATCAAAGAAGCTGTAACATTAGTTACTCGTGAGGGGATGGATGTAGTTGGTAGAGTTCCTGCGGCAAGCATAGTTGAAAGAAAATCAACTGAAGCCGAAGAGTTTGAATCCATCAAATTTATATTAACTGACACGGACGTTTCAGTATTATGTCAAGTATTTCCTCAAGATTCCTAAGAAAAAACGGAACTGCACCACTAGGAGAACGATAAATGCCATTAGATCTAATTTCTATAAACTATGACTCAAAACTACCTTCAAAATTCTATAAATACTATTATACAAGTCATACAAGTCAATACAAATCATCCCGCAAGCAAAAATGCAAATTGCAAGATATATACATGGCAAGACCTCCTTTAGCCATCTTGCAGTGGTTTATTATGTTCCATTTTGTAACCATGGATATCCAATAGCATTTCATTGCCAGAATCCGAAAACGTCTGACACAAACCAACAATATCAGGTTGTCCATCCGAAACAGCGGCAGCGGAGTGCAGTAGTGATGCCTAAGTAAAGAGCGAAGTGTGAACAATGTATTATTGTTTTTAAATAAACTTTAATAAATGCAAATATTATTAGGACCTTCAGGAATGAATATCAGTATATATTATTAAACTGAGATATGTTAAACTGACAATCCAAATTTTTTTATTCAGTAACCTTGGTTAGGAAGCTAGGAGGTGATTTTTTTTAATTTTTCCATACATTATGAAAAAAAGAAAGACACAGCTCGAAACAAGGCTTGTTTTCAGTAAAGTGCAAATTATATTCTTCTCTTTGGAGGGCATGGGGGGTGTCATCCCTGTTCCTCTTATTTTCTGCTCATTTTCAGTTTACTCGGTTATTTTATTGTAATTTCTCTTCATTCCGGGTTTCATTTATTTATTAAGGATGCATTACGATAGTTTTACGTTTGGGAAATAATTCGACTTTATTTCGCTTCATCTTTGTTTTAATGTAGCTCTTTAGCTTTCTTTGAAAGAATTTGTGGAAAAAAACTTTTGGGATTTTCTTTAAACTAATGTCATTCTCTACCTGCTACAACAAAAACATAAAACAAATATTAGCTGAATTTTTTAAGCTCCTTTTCTTATTTTTATTTAAAATCGGTTCCAAAAGAATGAAGGCCCGTATACTTATTTTTCCCGTTTTCCAAAAGGCAAAAAAAGTATATTGTCCGTTAAAAAATTATTTTTTTATCAGTTCATAATCTTTTTTCAAAATTACCATAAACACTCAGTTGCCCTGAGTACTAATATGTCAATCAATTGCACAATGATCCTTTTTTGGCAAAAAAGGAGAATTTCGTTTTATATTTTCCTAATTAGCCTACATTCCTTCGTCTCAAGAGCATTTTCCTTATCAACAGAGTGCCCTTTAATATTTCCTTGGAAAAGGATTGATAATCACAGCTCTGTTGTGTAGCAGAAGAATAACACAAGAGTAAAGGTCATACAAACTGACTTTTCAAGCAGTAAAATTTAATAATACACATAAAATAATCTAATATAATAATATAATAACATATTCAATAACTTGTTTATAATGTAAATAACATATATTTAAAATTTTCATTGCAATATTTATAATGTAGTATATTTACATTTAATATGCAGTATATTTAATAGTGCAAATAAATATATTTAATATAGTCGATTAAAAGCCAGTTTTCATAGTAAGGGCTGTAATATCATGAATTACAGATGGTGTGTCCCTAATCTTTCTAATTATTTGTTAATTAGCTGCGTTTGCACAGAGTATAACATTATGAAAAGAAGAGGTCACATGCTTATCCAAGGATTGTGATACATACCTGTCCGTTCGCAAGGTCTTCTCCTCCTATAGGTACAGTGGGGCACTCAGAAAATAATTATGGAGGGGGATGACCGGGGGTCCCTGGACCAACCAAAGGAAAACTAAAAATTCCTTAGAAAAAACAGCATTTTAAGGCATTATTTTAAGTTTATTTAAGCTCTTTGAATGCAAGTTTTGACTAGGGACTAAGAAGTGAATGACAAAATTGAGCAGATTGTATAAGATTTAAAAACAGAATGTATTTTTCCTTGGGGGGGCGGCTACAGCCCCTTTAGTCCCCCACCCCCCGTGTGTGCGCGCCTGGATAGATGGCCACTCTTAGGGTAAGTATGATACAAATAAATCAACAAACTGTTTAATCCAAGAGAGCAGTAGTAAAAGACTGAAGGTTATGCAAATTGCTTTTTTTAGATTGCAGAATATATCTAATGTCATAGGTTAAAAAAAGTTTTATAGTAAGGGTTGCGGCTAATAACGTAGCCAAAGAGTTGACATAGCCTTACTGTTTTATCAAACAGATCATTAGCAGACGTAACGACAATTGTTTTTTTTTCGATTAACAAAATGCCATATACTAGTCAAACCAATAATATCTATATACCAGCAGTATATACAGAGAGCATCGCATGTTATGGAGAAATGCCATGTACGTCTTTGTGACAGCGTAGTGGATAAAAGGTCACCTAGAAACTCTATGCGGTGGAACCTACTAGTCCATGTCCTTTTGTAAGACCTTCTCCTGTGAGAAGTGGCCACCCTTGACGCAGCCAAAGAGTTGACATAACTTTACTGTTTAGTCAAACAGATCGTAAATAATTTCTGAGACCACACTGGCTAATCATGATAAAACAAAAAATCGCGAAGAAAGGAAGAAAACGAGGACAATTAACAGCCAGTGAAAAAATTGCTTCTTCACTGGCTGTTAATTGTCCTCGTTTTCTTCCTTTCTTCGCGATTTTTTGTTTTATCAAACAGATCACTAGCAAACGTAATGAAAATAGTTTTTTTTTCGAATAACTGAATGTCATAAGAAGGTTATATCAAGCCAATAATATTTAATTACCAGCAGTATATACAGAAATCTTCACTTGTTATGAAAAGATCATACGCGTAGAGCGTTGTGGATAATGCGCCACCTGGAAATTCTAAGGCCGGCGGTGTAAACCTACCTGTCACAAGGCGTTCTCATTTGACATGTGGTGATCCTCAAGCCAGGAATAGCAAAAGACAACACTGGGTTATTCTACTGTCTAATCAAGATGTGCAGTTGTAGAGGACAACGATTTTTGTATTTTTTTGTGAATAAGAGAAAACCATATTTTTAACCTGTTTTCTAGAGTTACAGATTAAAAATAATCTTTACGATTAATTACTTGACGATATGACGCTAATCTTGGCAACAGGATTTAGGATAGAATCTTTTACATGAAAATGTACGTAAACATAATAGAGTACTCTCTGTAAGGTATATATTCTGTTACACAAGGGGAGATCTATAATGAAATGTCGAAAAACCAAAACGAAAACAAGTAAAAAACCAACTCCCAAGAAAAAGATATAAAGCTCTATCATATAGGATATTCTATAGGATGGGAAGAAAATATCCAGGTGCAGCTTGAACAAAAACAGATTGCCACCGAATAAGGACTTAGCTCGGTTTTGTACTGATTGAAAAAAATAGATCGTTATTTTGAGGGGCATAATTCGATTGTTTTTTCTTATTTGTACTACATCAATACAGTTGGCAACCCTACGATATTTTTAAAATATATCCAATAAATAACTTTTGAACTAAAAACTACTTACTTCATATGCTTTGATCATCCAATCGATAACTGTTCAGTGCATCGATAAATCATCTAGGACCAACAAGGAACTACTTGAATATACTAAATCAAACACATTTAAGAGACTTCAGACATTATTTAACTGCATTACAAGTATACACGTAGATATACAACAGAAGATCAAAGTTTGAACTCTAACTACTATGAAATCAATAAGGCGTCTCCTGAATACATCAAGTGTCTTGTAATGTCGTACTTTAGCTTTCAAAGAGATCTATATTGCCATTCTACTAACAGGAATAAGGTTATAATGTAGGGAAACAAAGAGTTTACTTATGAAAATGCTGTGACTCAAACACTTGTTGTTCTTCTTACTGGCTTTAAATCACAGAAAACGTAGTAGCGCTGCCGAGGAGCGATATGACTCTTGGCTACTTTTTTTCTTTTCCCTTGGCCCCTTCGTATAGAACAAGCAGTCGCAAAAACTTAAGAGGAGACTCATTAAATAGGAAAATAAATAGTTCCAGTACCCTTTTTAACCATTCCCGCTCCCACATAATTTTTTACTACTCACCCCCCTTAACCCCAAAGAATGAGATTCAGAATAGTGAACAAGCCCAATAAACATGTCACAAGGGATGATAAGACCCCGACAGCTCCAGGGGCAAGGGCCGTAAAATCTGCAATCTGCAGATTTTTTAAACATAGGTTTTTAATGCAAAAGGGGGGTGCAGTGGACAAATATCCACTTCCCGTGCTCTTTGTCCTACCAGCGCCGCGTCCTACAGTGCCCTTTATCCCTGTTCTTGTGGAAAGTTTTACACTGACCGAACCCACCAAAAGTTTGTTGAACGATTTATTGAGCATGGTAACTTAATAGATAAGGCTTTAAAATTTAGAAAACCTCCTGAAAATTTCGTTTCAACTTTGGCAGAAGACATTTTCCACGACCCTGACCATTACGTACTTGATGACACCACAACCATTTCTAACGATAGGGGCTTGGCACATTGGGCTAGAGAAGCCATTGAACCAAAAATACAACATATTTTTGCTAATCTTTCAATAAATAGAGATACAGGAGATCTGATTATTGACTCGATGTATGACATTATTCTTAAAAGTGAACGTATCATAGGCAGCACAATAGCGCTGCCTAAGTAAAGAACGATGTTGGTACAATGTATTATTTATTTATTTATTATTTTTTTCAGACCAGCGCTTCGTATCGAAGGAGTTGTCGTATTTCAAAAGGGGCTCATTTGATTGAACATTGAAAGGTCTAGTGCCCTTTTAAATAGTCAAAAGTTATTGGAGGGCAGCTAACCCCCCTCCCACGTTTACCACTTCCCAAAACACATTCAATAAAAATTTTGAGATAGCCATTTTGTTCAATATAGTTGAAAGATCCTGAAATTTTGTCTTTGAATGAGGATGACACCCCCCCCCCCACAGCCCTCACGGCAAGGGTTGTAAGTTATGCCCCGGGGGCATTTAAGGTATTTGTAGAAGGTTTTGTCGTAGAAACTTCAAAAAGGGCTAATTCGATTGGAAAATGAAAGGGCTAGTACCGTTTTTAATAGTCGAAAGTGATTGGAGGACAACTAACCCCCCTCCCACGCCCACCATTTCCCCAAACACATCCAATCAAAGTTTTAGATATAAATTTTGTTGTTAAACGTAGTTGAAAGGGTCAGAAATTATGTCTTGGAGGATGGCAACCCCCCCTCCATAGTCCTCAAGGGCAAAGGTTGTAATTTATGGCCTGGTGGCAGATAAGGTTTTTTATAAAAACTCTTGTCGTAAACTGTTGTCAAAAGGGCTCATTTTATTGGAAATTGAGAGGGTTAGTGCCCTTATTAATAGTCGAAGGTGATCGGAGGGCGAATGCCCTCCTCTCCACGCCCATCAATTCTTCGAACACTTCCAATCAGAATTTTGATATAGCCACTTTGTTTAACGTAGTTGAAAGGTCTGGAAATTATAATAAGTTACGCCCTTGGGGCATATAAGGTTTTTATAGAAAGCTTTGCCGTAGAAACTTCAAAAAGGGGTCATTCGATTGGAAATTGAAAGAGCTATTGCCCTTTTCAATAGTCGTAACTCTTGGGAGAGCAAATAACCCTTATCCCAAACCCACTATTTCCCCAAACACATTCAATTACAATTTTGAGATAGCCATTTTGTTAAACGTATTTGGAAGATCTGGAAATTATTTTTTGGAGGATGACACCCCCCCCCCCCACATTTCTCAAGGGCAAAGATTTAATTTATGCCCTGGGGTATATAAGGTTTTTATAGAAAGTGTTGCCGTTAAACTTCAAAAAGGCTCATTTGATTGGAAATTGAGAGGGCTAGTGCCCTTATTAATAGTCGAAGGTGATCAGAGGGCGAATGCACCCCCCCCCCCTCCACTACCCACACCCATAATTTCCCCAAACAATTCCGACCAGCATTTTGATATAGCCATTTTGTTTAACGTAGTTGAAAGGTTGACAGGATGACATGTTGATGATGACAGCCCTCCCCTCCCCCAATTAACATGAACAGGGTTCAAAACTCCTGTGCTTTCTAAAAGCCAAAATATATTTTGCACTGTACTGAAAAAATTCTTTTAAGTGCTTTCACTTTTATAACTTTAAGAAATCAAAAATTAATTAAGATAAGGAATAAATATCAGCATATATATATATTAAACTGACAATGTACATTCATTTGAATTTTTTTCAGTAAGTGTAAATTATATTCTGGCTTTTAGAAAACATAGGGGTTTTGTACCCTACTCATGTTAATTTCTGCTCGTTTTGAGTTATAATCGGTTATTTATGGTAATTTCTGTTCGTTTTGGGTTTCATTTATTTATTGATGCTGATTTATGGTAGTTGTATGCTTGGTAGATTATTTGATTTCTATCTTTGTTCATTTTTGGTTTAATGGAATTGTTTACTTTTTTACAAAAAATATATTTTGAGATTTTTTTTTAATTAATGGCTAATAAGGGTGATAAGATTTCACAAAATCACCATGGGACTAGGGACAAAGACCAAGGAGAATTCAATCAGTGAAAGGCAACAAAAGAATTATTTCGCAGATATAGATATTGCTTTGTTTTTTATTTATTTTTTCTTATTAGTTTTAGATTTAATGTTAGGTTTTATAGATTATTTTAACTTTTTCTACATTTAGCGTTGAATTAGCCTTGTTTTATCCATTCAAAATATCCGCGTCATTTTAGCTTCTCTTTTCCTTCTGCTGACCGTGTCTATTCGTTTTGTTATTCATCTTGAATTGTTTTCCTTTCTTTGTTTTTTTGTTAGATGATATAAAACCTAAGCAGAAAATATATTTAATTTAAATCAGTATTTTGCTTCAATTAAAGAGAATTTCTCAGCTTATGTGAGCATTAATGCCAATTTTAGTCTAACTTTGAATGGTGGAAAATCGTGTTGTTTGTTTGCCCCAAGCGATTTGGGGCAGGAAAATGTTATTCGTAGCAGCAATATTTAATGAAAGCAAGACCAAAGCTATTGTGTAGTCGTAAGAGTAATTCAAGATATGAAGTTTAACAATCAGATATTTAAGCCCACTTCAAGTTTAAGGTGCCTTGATCTCCCTATTCGAGTGATTGGTGTGCTGGATTGAGGATTCTTTGTCCGAGAGGGTAAGGGTTCAAATCCTAGTGTATCCAGTTATTTGGTTTGGAGCAAGGGTCAGTGGTGCGGCTCTTTAAGCCCAACCAGATTCGGGCCAAATCTAAAGGGGTACCTGGAGAAATCTGGGAAAGATGAGCAGGAAGGGTATACAAAAGCACAGGATGGTTAGCCCCCAGCCCCCCATTGCACCTCCTGGCTGAAGGGCCAAGGAACAGAGATCAGAACCGCCGGTAGGGACGCATGCAACAAGTTTCACGAACAAAAATCTCCAGGCAACAAGTTCCATGAACAAAATCAGTTTCACATGGAGAAAAATCAATGTATGAGTATTACGAAAAGGAAAAAATCCAGGTAAAACAACTTTCACGGACAAAAAATCACCATGCAACATGTTCAGTGAACATAAATCAGCACGCAACAAGTTTTATGAAGAAATTCAGTTTCGCGAGGAGAAAAATCAATGTTCGAGTTTCACAAGGAGAAAAAAAAACAATATATGAGTTTCAAGAAGAGACAAATCAAAATGCAACAATTAAAAAAAAACAATCAGCAGGTATCAAGTTTCATGTAGAAAATCTCTTTAACGAGGAGACAAAAAAATAAATGTAGAAGTTTCATGAGGAGAAAAGTAACATGCAGCAAGTTTCACGAACAAAACTTCATCATGTATCACGTTCCATGAACATTAATCAGCACGCAACAAGCTCCATGAACAAAATCGGTTTCACGAGGAGAAAAATAAATTTACAAATTTCGTGAAGGGAAAAATTAACATACAAGAGCTTTCACTCACAAAAAATCAGCATTCAACAAGCTAAACGAACAAAAATCAGTACGTGACATGTTCCATGAACGAAATCAGTTTTACGATGAAAAAAAAACAATGTATGTTTCACAAGAAGAAAAATCATTATGTTACAAGTTTCACGAACAAAGAAAATAAGCACGCAAGTAGAGAGGGAGGTGCTACTCCGGACGGGAGTCCATATATGGGCATAGCCTCCCTGGGGAGAACACGTGGTTAATGGGGTCAATGACCTAAATTTCCAAGGTCGATGTTGTTGTTGTTGTAAGTGCACGCTCTCAGCGAATGTCAAGGTCGATTTTGTTGTTGTTGTTTTTGGCACGCTCTCAGCGAATGTCAAGGTCGATTTATTTGTTGTTGTTGTTGTTTTGGGCAAGTGCAAGCTCTCAGCGAATGTCACGGTGTCCAGAAATAGTATTTGTTGTTGTTGCTCTCGCCAAATGTTATGAGTTTCCCGGAAACAGTTAGATCACGTGTCGTGAATCAATAATTCCCCTTAGAAACAACAAATTAATTCCCCTTTCTTGACAGATCAATCAACCAATGACATCATCTGTCAGACTTTAAAAATTTTCGCCTAGAAACGATTCTCCAGGAATAGATCCAATTAATATCTTTGCCTCGGAAACAACTCTTTTGGACGAACTCCAAAGGATATTAATAGCCAAAGGCCATGGAAACAATTCTCCAAGAAACATCTTAGCGATGATTTATTTTAGCGCGGGAATCAGGTTTCTTATTAATTTGTAATGCATTAGCGCAGAGATGCCAAAAACAAAAGGAACACGCTGAATTACGTTTAGGGATTATTTGGGCGAAACTGTTTTAGACAGGTTATGGAACTATTTCGGAGAAACAGTTAGAGACATTTTAAAAGATGATTTTTGAAGAGATTTTAGAAGAGAATTTAATGGTGAAACTCTGTGGTCTTTATAATACACAAGTTTCATTTGAACAGTGTTGTGAGGTCCTCTAACACAAACCCAAAAGGTTCCAATCCTCCTACCCCAACCCCGAAGGAAGCCCCCGGTCCTCAAAAGCCCCCCAAGCTCCCAAAGGGCCACCGGCGCTCCCAAAGGACCACCCAGACCCCCAAACGGCCATCCCCGGGCCCCCCACAGGCCCATCGAGCTCCCACCGGGCCACCGGCGCCCCAAATTCCTTTATTACCTCTGCAAAACGGGTAAAAATTAATAATTCATACACATTTTCAACTATCTAAAGTTTAGGCCTAAAGGTTTTAAATCTGGACTAGTCTATTGCAAAAACACACAAAAGTTAGAACAAATGCAAAATGATCCATTATTATATCGACAATATGGGTAAAAATGTAGAATTCATACACATTTCAACTGGCTAAGGGTAAGTATTTTAAATATGAGCCATTCTGTTGAAAAAACACACAAAATTTAGAAAAAATGCAAAATATTCCTTTATTACCTCTGCAATACGGTCCAAAATGAAGAATTCATACACATTTTCAACTAGCTAAGGGTAAGTGTTTTAAATATGAGCCATCCTGTTGCGAAAACACACAAAAGTTAGAAAAAATACAAAATTGTTCATTTTGATCTATGCTTTACGCCTATAACTGAAAGATTCGTAGAGCTCTTCAGCTATCTAAAGGGTCAATAGTATATTAATGGGCCTTTATATTGCGAAAACACACAAAGTTAGAAAAAATGACCATGAATAAGTTTGTAAAAATGCCTTACGGAACCAATTGACGAAGACATACCAAATTTCATCTCTCTAAGGGTAAATGGTTTCTATCGGAGCCATACTATTGCGTAAACACACAAAAGTTAGAAAAAATGCAAAATAATCCTTTATTACCACTGCAATACGGCTAAAAATGAAGAATTCATACACATTTTCAGCTAGCTAAGGGTGAGTGTTTTAAATATGAGCCATTCTGTTGCAAAAACACACAAAAGTTAGAAAAAATACAAAATATTCCTTTTATACCACTGCAAAAAGCCTAAAAATGAATAATTCATAAAAAATTTCTACTAGCTTAGGATAAGTGTTTTAAATAAGAGCCATTCTGTTGCGAAAACACACAAAAGTTAGAAAAAATACAAAATTTTCCTTTATTACCTCTGCAAAACGACTAATAATGAAGAACTCATACACTTTTTGAACTAGCTCAGTGTAAGTGTTTTAAATATGAGCCATTCTGTTGCGAAAACACACAAAAGTTAGACAAAATACAAAATATTCCTTTATTACCTCTACAATACGACTAAAAATGAAGAATTCATACACATTTTCAACTGACTAAGGGTAAGTGTTTTAAATATGAGCCATTCTGTTGCGAAAACACACAAAAGTTAGAAAAAATACAAAATATTCCTTTATTACCTCTGCAATACGGGTAAAAATGAAGAATTCATACACATTTTCAACTAGCTAAGGGTAAGTGTTTTAAATATGAGCCATTCTGTTGCGAAAACAAACAAAAGTTAGAAAAAATACAAAATGTTCCTTTATTACCTCTGCAATACGGCTAAAAATGAAGAATTCATATTCATTTTCAACTAGCTAAGGGTAAGTGTTTTAAATATGAGCCATTATGTTGCGAAAACACACAAAAGTTATAAAAAATTCAAAATGTTCCTTTATTAACTATTCAAAACTTCTAAAAATGAATAATTCATACACATTTTCAACTAGCTAAGGGTTAGTGTTTTAAATATGAGCCTTTCTGTTGCGAAAACACACGAAAGTTAGAAAAAATACAAAATATTCCTTTATTACCTCTGCAATACGGGTAAAAATGAAGAATTCATACACATTTTCAACTACCTAAGGGTGAGTGTTTTGAATATGAGCCATTCTGTTGCGAAAACACACAAAAGTTAGAAAAAAATACAAAATATTCCTTTATTACCTCTTCAAAACGGCTAAAAATGAAGAATTCATACGCATTTTCAACTAGCTAAGGATAAGTGTTTTAAATATGAGCCATTCTATTGCGAAAACACACAAAAGTTAGAAAAAATGCAAAATGTTCCTTTATTACCGCTGCAATATGGACAAAAATGAAGAACTCATACACATTTTCAACTAGCTAAAGGGTGAATGTTTTAAATATGAACCATTCTATTGCAAAAACACACGAAAGTAAGAAAAAATGCAAAATGTTCCTGTATTACCTCTGCAAAACGGCTAAAAATGAAGAATTCATACATATTTTCAACTAGCTATGGTTTATATTATTAAATTTTATAGATTCTGTTGCGAAAACACACAAAAGTTAGAAAAAATACAAAATCTTCCTTTATTACCTCTGCTATACGGGTAAAAATGAAGAATTCATACAAATTTTCAACTAGCTAAGAGTTAGTGTTTTAAATATGAGCCATTCTGTTGCGAAAACACACAAATGGTAGAAAAAATACAAAATATTCCTTTATTACCTCTGCAAAACGGGTAAAAATGAAGAATTCATACACATTTTCAACTAGCTAAGGGTAAGTGTTTTAAATATGAGCCATTCTGTGGCGAAAACACACAAAAGTTAGAAAAAATACAAAATGTTCCTTTATTACCTCTGCAAAACGGCTAAAAATGAAGAATTCATACACATTCTCAACTAGCTAAAGGGTAAATGTTTTAAATATGAGCCATTCTATTGCGAAAACACACAAAAGTTAGAAAAATTGCAAAATAATCATTTATTACCTCTGCACAACTGCTAAAAATGAAGAATTCATACACATTTTCAACTAACTAAGGGTAAGTGTTTGAAATATGAGCCATTCTGTTGCGAAAACACACAAAAGTTAGAAAAAATACAAAATATTCCTTTATTACCTCTGCAAAACGGCTAAAAATGAAGAATTCATACACATTTTCAACTCAGCTAAGGGTAAGTGTTTTAAATATGAGCCATTCTGTTGCGAAAACACACAAAAGTTAGAAAAAATACAAAATATTCCTTTATTACCTCTGCAAAACGAATAATAATGAAGAACTCATACACTTTTTGAACTAGCTAAGGGTAAGTGTTTTAAATATCATCCATTCTGTTGCGAAAACACACAAAAGTTAGAAAAGATACAAAATATTCCTTTATTACCTCTGCAATATGTCTAATAATGAAAAATTCATACACATTTTCAACTAGCTAAGGGTAAGTGTTTTAAATATGAACCATACTATTGCGAAAACACACAAAAGTTAGAATAAATAAAAAATGATCCTTTATTACATCTGCAAAACGGCTAAAAATGAAGAATTCATACACATTTTCAACTAGCTAAGGGTAAGTGTTTTAAATATGAGCCATTCTGTTGCGAAAACACACAAAAGTTAGAAAAAATACAAAATGTTCCTTTATTACCTCTGCAAAACGTCTAAAAATGAATAATTCATACACATTATCAACTAGCTAACGGTTAGTGTTTTAAATATGAGCCATTCTGTTGCAAAAACACACAAAAGTTAGAAAAAATACAAAATATTCCTTTATTACCTCTGCAAAACGGGTAAAAATGAAGAATTCATACACATTTTCAACTAGCTAAGGGTAAGTGTTTTAAATATGAGCCATTCTGTTGCGAAAACACACAAAAGTTAGAAAAAATACAAAATATTCCTTTATTACCTCTGCAAAACGGCTAAAAATGAAGAATTCATACACATTTTCAACTAGCTAAGGGTAAGTGTTTTAAATATGAGCCATTCTGTTGCGAAAACACACAAAAGTTAGAAAAAATACAAAATATTCCTTTATTACCTCTGCAAAACGGCTAAAAATGAAGAATTCATACACATTTTCAACTAGCTAAGGGTAAGTGTTTTAAATATGAGCCATTCTGTTGCGAAAACACACAAAAGTTAGAAAAAATACAAAATATTCCTTTATTACCTCTGCAAAACGGCTAAAAATGAAGAATTCATACACATTTTCAACTAGCTAAAGGGTAAATGTTTTAAATATAAACTTTTCTATTGTAAAAACACACAAAACTTTGACAAAATGCAAAATGACCCTTATTATAATCATATTTACGGCTCTTATGGTCGTCTGCAGAAACATTTTATACTATCTAAAGGGTCAATATTTTCATTATGCTCCAGTAAATTGCGTAAACATACAAAAGTTAGAAAAAATACAAAATGTTCCTTTTTTACCTCTGCAATACGGCTAAAAATGAAGAATTCATACACATTTTCAACTAGCTAAGGGTAAGTGTTTTAAATATGAGCCATTCTGTTGCGAAAACACACAAAAGTTAGAAAAAATACAAAATATTCCTTTATTACCTCTGCAAAACGGCTAAAAATGAAGAATTCATACACATTTTCAACTAGCTAAGGGTAAGTGTTTTAAATATGAGCCATTCTGTTGCGAAAACACACAAAAGTTAGAAAAAATACAAAATATTCCTTTATTACCTCTGCAAAACGGCTAAAAATGAAGAATTCATACACATTTTCAACTAGCTAAGGGTAAGTGTTTTAAATATGAGCCATTATGTAGTCGAAAACACACAAAATTTAGAAAAAATAAAAAATATTCCTTTGTTACCTCTGCGAAATGGTTAAAAAATAAGAATTCATACACATTTCCAGTACCAAGTCCTGACCCCCATGATTGATAGATATGAATTAGAACCGTGGGAACGTACTTTCATCGTATTTTGCTTATCTTCGTTAGAAACAAAACTGAAAAACAATATTAAGAGATCTATTTACGAGTCTTTCACTGAAAACTTCTTTTTCATACCAAGTCCTGACCCCCCTAATTGAAGGATATGAATTAGAACCATGGGAACGTAATTTCATCGTATTTTGCACTTCCCACAAGAGGACACTTTTCGAGTAAAAGTAAAGAGCTACCAGACTAAACCAAAGATATGATGAAATAATAACGAATAATTGTTCAAACTTAAATTTTCTGTATTACGGGAATAGTTTATTTTCGAACCATTATATCTACCAAAGGTTCAATACCTGAGTTAAACTAAGAGGTTTCAATTTCAGGAAAAAATTGTCATATTTTGCTTATTATCGTTGGAAAACACACTGAAAAGACACATTATTGAACTCACATCAAACAGTGCCGGGCTTCCATTTGAAGAGCCTTCCATTATTTTCTATCTTGTCCTCTATTTCAGCATATACTGACTTTTAAACCCTTTCAAAGCTCTAGAATATACTAGCCTAACGGTTATTTATTTACGAAATCTTGCAAACTTTTTATTTAGAACAATAAGTACATTTCTATATATCAATTAACACTCACTCGAATTGCCACTTTTCACTCGCGGAGAATGGTTTCAAAACAATACTTCTTGCATCGCATAGACTAATTGTGTCAAACGAGACATCTTCAATGCAGATTAATTAATTGTTACGTTCGATTTTGTTTCGGGCATAAGAGAGCATCAATGGGAAGTGAGAATTTCTGTAAAACTGTCAAAGATTGATCAACTCTATGATCTCACAACTCTGGTATAATCAGAAAGAAAATAGAAGAAAAATTGATGAAAGATATTTTGAAATATGCCCCAAAATCAGAGCTATTACAACTTAAATGACACGAGGGGAGGGGGAATCAGGTTTAAGAATATCCTGGATATATCATTTTATATTTTCTAAGCACTCACAGAAGGACACGTCACAGAAACATTGAAAAGGACTCATTTGATTGGGAATTATAAGTGACTAGCACTCAATGCACAGGAGGGGGGTTTGAAAATTTCTAGGAACGTATTTTCAACATATTTAAATATTTCACTACGTACACATCACTTAGGTTAGATTATATTAGGTTAGAGAGCGACAAAAAGTTAGGTTTATGGTTAGGATAGGTTAGATTATGTTAGCTTATGTTAATTTAGGGTAGCCTAGCTTATCCTCTATACGAAAAAGGAAAGTTCTTAGTTATGAAGCACCCCCACCACCTTAACCATTGCTCTTGAAACCTATCGAATTAGGCTAGAGACTGATACAAACTTAGGTGTATGGTTTGGCTAGAAGTTATTATTTTTGATTCGGCGTCGTTAGGGAATCATAGAATAGCACCAATAGCCCCCCCTCCCCCACTGCCGCACCTCTCGCTCTTGTAATCCATGGAATTAGGTTGGAGACTGACAACAAGTTAGGTGTATAGTTAGGTTAGGTTCGATTATGTTAGGTTAGTTTAATTAACGGCAGCCTCTTTTGCTATTGTTTTTTATTTTGGGGGGG